>NC_135236.1:576222508-576447508 GCF_051348905.1 Ranitomeya variabilis
TGGTAGTGAGGTGTGAAGATCCATTGTGAGCCATTGTGAGGTGTGAAGAGCCATTGTGAGGTGTCCTGATTGTGATCTATTGTGAGGGAGTTTCTGGTAGTGAGGTGTTAGCCATGTCTTGGTATAGGAGGATGGGCATTAATGTTTCCCAACTAATCATGGAGGTAATATTTTTTTTAATTTGTGATATATCTATCTATCCGATTGTTTGCAATGGTACACTTTGCGATGCTCATGTGCTGTTATGTACATGTTCATGTGTTCTGCATGTGTATGTCTGTATCTTCCTTGTCATGAATGTTGGCTTCATTTCATCTTGCATTTGGTAATTACTTTTTCATTTATTTTTGCAAGGTGGAAACAATGCCTGTAATTTGGGATTTAGCTTGCCCAAACTACAGTGATCGTCAAAAAAAGGCAGATGCATGGCATGTAATCTGCCGTAAATTGTTCCCCCGCTGGGATGAAGGCGATGCTAAGCTCCACTGGGAGATTGGTAAATAAAAAACTTAACATATGTCCTTTTCTAACAAATTAAATGACCAGGTAGTAGGTAAATACTAGTGATGTGAACGTGCTCTGATAACGTGTTATGTGAGCGTGCTTCAGTACTAACTGAGTGTCTTTGGTGTAGTCATCAAACATGTTTGATTCACCATATACCACAAAAAACGCATGAAAAAACGCACCAAAAAACGCACCAAAAACGCACCAAAAAAACGCACCAAAAACGCACCTATAAGCAGCTGAAAATTAGCATAAAAAAAAGCAGCAAAAAAAAGCAGCAAAAAAAAGCAGCAAAAAAGTCCTGTGTGAACGTACCCTAACTGTTCACAATAACAGTAATTTTAATCAGGGGTGTCCAAACTTTTACATGACACTGTATATAATAGCAAAGATTGCTGGGCTATTCCATTATTCCATATTGCCAAAAAGCATAAACTTAGATACATGCCAGAGTCTAAAAGGGTAATCGCTTGGTTTTCATCAAGTGAACAGGTCATATTGAGTTTTTTTGGGCAAATACAACACATGTACACTACTAAAGTCGAGGGGTTCAAGAGAGGCCTGGATGTCTTCTTGGAGCAGAACAATATTGCATCATACAATTATTAGGTTCTGTAGAAGGACGTAGATCTGGGGATTTATTATGATGGAATATAGGCTGAACTAGATGGACAAATGTCTTTTTTCGGCCTTACTAACTATGTTACTATGTTACTATGTTACTAATGCAAGGGAACCTACAGTGCCTTGCAAAAGTATTCGGCCCCCTGGAACTTTTCAACCTTTTCCCACATAAGCTTTAAACATAAAGATACTAAATGTAATTTTTTGGTGAAGAATCAACAACAAGTGGAACACAATTATGAAGTTGAATGAAATTTATTGGTTAATTTAAATTTTTGTGGCAATTCAAAAACTGAAAAGTGTTGTGCCACTTTTTTCTGCGATTACAGCTGCAAGTCGCTTGGGGTATGTCTCTATCAGTTTTGTACATTGAGAGGCTGAAATTCTTGCCCGTTCTTCCTTGGCAAACAGCTCGAGCTCAGTGATGTTTGATGGAGATCATTTGTGAACAGCAGTTTTCAGCTCTTTCCACAGATTCTTGATTGGATTGAGGTCTGGACTTTGACTTGGCCATTCTAACACCTGGATACGTTTATTTGTGAACCATTCCATTGTAGGTTTTGCTTTTTGTTTGGGATCATTGTCTTGTTGGAAAACAAATCTCCGTCCCAGTCTCAGATCTTTTGCAGACTCCAACAGGTTTTCTTCAAGAATGGTCCTGTATTTGGCTCCATCCATCTTCTCATCAATTTTAACCATCTTCCTTGTCCCTGCTGAAGAAAAGCAGGCCCAAACCATGATGCTGCCACCACCATGTTTGACAGTGGGATGGTGTGTTCAGGGTAATGAGCTGTGTTTCCTTTACCCCAAAACATATCGTTTGGCATTGTTGCCAAAAAGTTTGATTTTGGTTTGTTCTGACCAGAGCACTTTCTTTCATGTGTTTGGTGTGTCTCCCAGGTGGCTTGTTACAAACTTTAAACAACACTTTTTATGGATATCTTTGAGAAATGGCTTTCTTCTCGCCACTCTTCCATAAAGGCCAGATTTGTGCAGTGTATGACTGATTGTTGTCCTATGTCCCACCTCAGCTGTAGATCTCTGCAGTTCATCCAGAGTGATCATGGGCCTCTTGGCTGCTTCTCTGATCAGTCTTCTCCTTGTTTGAGATGAAAGTTTAGAGGGACAGTCAGGTCTTGGTAGATTTTCAGTGGTATGATACTTTTTCCATTTTGGAAATCATTTTGCATTCAAATCCAGCTTTAAACTTCTCTACAACAGCATCACGGACCTGCCTGTTGTGTTCCTTGGTCTTCATGATGCTCTCTGTGCTTCAAACAGAACCCTGAGACTATCACAGAGCAGGTGCATTTATACGGAGACTTGATTACACACAGGTGGATTATATTTATCATCATTAGGCATTTAGGACAACATCCGATCTTTCAAAGATCCACAATGAACTTCTGGAGTGAGTTTGCTGCACTGAAAGTAAAGGGGCCGAATAATATTGCACACCCCACTTTTCAGTTTTTGAATTTCCACAAAAATTTAAAATAACCAATAAATTTTGTTCAACTTCACAATTGTGTTCCACTTGTTGTTGATTCTTCGTCAAAAATTTACGTTTGGTATCTTTATGTTTGAAGCATGATATGTGGGAAAAGGTTGAAAAGTTCCAGGGGGCCGAATACTTTTGCAGGGCACTGTAAGTATTCAATTTCCCTGCAGTGCCACCACAGGGAAAATTGCAGTGTTTTTTTTGAACAATGGGTTTTCATCAAGAACAGAACATATGCTCCAGCATGCATGGTGCTTTTTGTAACCTCTCTCTAGCGTAGTGAAGGGCAGGTGCACACAACCCTTTTCTCTACATCCGAAAAATAGGTTCAAATATTTTTATATAAATCTTAACAGAGTTTGATCAAAGTTTAATTAGTGTGGGATCCAATATTCTTGGGGGTGGGGAGAACCAAAAAGTTTTTCCGACTTCTCTGTTGAGTCAGTCCATGTAAATCAGACGAAACTCTGCACTCCGAGTGCCGTCCGATTTTTTCACGGACCCATTAATGGGTGAATGCCATCCGACTCTTGGAGACAAATCGTTCATGCTGTGATTTTTATTCCTTAAATGAATTGGATATGTGCACAGCCCCATAGAATAAGATGGGTACGAGTGCTAGCCTTAAAAACCGCAGATGGCACTCGTCCGATTAATGCAGTTGTCTGTACGAGCCCTGAGCGTGAAAGATCCTAAACACAGGACCTCCCAATGTGAACTCCCAGTTCCTTAAGACCATGTTTTCTTAAATTGTGCATTCCCTTTAAAATGCAAGTTAGTTTCGTCCTACAACCAAATCTTTATTTTTCTCTTTTGACAACCATTATGTCCAGATGTCATGGGTAGTAAAACAGAAAAATGCCAAGCTTTATTAGAAAGTGATCTGCTTGTACATTTTGACTTTTTTCTATAATCTCTCTGCGTATATTCATAACTGTGCTCTGGACAGGTAAAGGGGTGCCCCATCCCATCCCAGAGATCTGTGCCATATGTACAGGCTATGACCCAACCTGTGTAGAGAACATGCCTTGTCCTGGGCCATTGGCTCTCACCATTCACATCTATGAAAGTCCCAAGAATTGCGGAGCATGCTTAGGCTGCACTTGCCTATACATAAGATGGTCAATGTGTAGGCAGTGTTGTGAAGGCTTTCACATAGAGTGAGAACAGCATTGGGCAATCCTTTACTGCTGGGTCCAACTCTTGTGCTTGCGCAGTCAGCCTGGAACCATTAAGTATTCCTTTCCCACACACATGTATGGAGATACCATGTTTTGCCTTATGTTGCCAGTCCTTGGCATTAGTTGTAGCCTCCCAGTGATGAGTATTCAATCACAGGTCAGAGCACTGCGTAATATGGTCTATATTAGATATTCTATAAGTAAAAAAAAAGTCACAAGACCTGTTGGGTGTTCCAAAATGGTTTACAGCTCCCAATTGTTAAGTTTAGATAGAACGTGTTTATTACCCATCTGAAAGCAGCATTATGTTGGGGCAGAGACCATGATTAAAGTGATGGATCCATTACTGGCTGCGTGCTGTAATTTTGTAAAAATATGTCTTATCTGCTACAGATCTACAAGATCTACAAGTTCCCTGAATGGTGAGCTCTATATAACATCACACACCATTGAGTCACTGCTTCCTAAGTACATTGTGCATAGGCAGAAATATGTCAATCAGTGATGGGGTCGGAGTTATACAGCGCTTTTTAATATGGATGATTGTATGGCAGCAAGTTTAATCTAATGATAATCTCCTGCTGATAAAACAGTGATTTTTTTTTCCATAACTATAGCAAGCAACTCAGTTAATGACACACTGCTGGAATCAGGGTCTCTGTCTCTACATTATGCTGCCTTTGGATTAGGTGTCTAAAATGTGGTATAGATTCTCTTTAATCTCTTTCACAGACATATTGAGGAGGTATTGTCAGGAGGTTCATGGATATAAATAATAAGCAGTGAGTAAAACTGTCAAATAACATTAGGAACTGCAGAAAAGTTAACAAAAAGAGAAAAGCTGTCATTGGAGATGTAAGTGAACTTGATGTGATTACTAGTTTTAATAAGTTGTCAAATGTGCTGTATGAAATTGTTCAGAATGCTATTAAATGTCGCATTACCAGCTTAGGTGAACCTGACAGAATAAGTATAGGCTTTGCGTGTAATACAGAAAGAAATACAAATAATGTGCATTAATGTCGATGTTGTTTTGGTGTACATGGTTTTTGTTATTTTTTTGTCAAAAGCATATGGCCTTTTCAGAACATTGCTTAATTTGTTAATATTGTAGCAAACCAAAGGTTGCCAGTCTGATGTCGCTTCTTTGCCTTTGGCATCATGGGAAACAAAATGTTCCCTTTAGAAATGCAAACTCCTGTAAAGAATTAATTAGATTTCAATTCAGGTGCTAGTGAAATGGTTTAATATTCAATATTTTTATTAAGGCAGAAAACAAATACTGTAAATACGACCTAACACTACGGCTTAAAGGGAACCTGTCACCTGAATTTGGCGGGACAGGTTTGCGGTCATATGGGCAGGGTTTTCGGCTGTTTGATTCACCCTTTCCTTACCCGCTGGCTGCATGCTGGCCGCAATATTGGATTGAAGTTCATGCTGTGTCCTCCATAGTACACGCCTGCGCAAGGCAATATTGCCTTACGCAGGCGTGTACTATGGAGGACAGAGAATGAACTTCAATCCAATATTGCGGCCAGCATGCAGCCAGTGGGTAAGGAAAGGGTGAATCAAACACCCGAAAACCCCGCCCATATGACCGCAAACCTGTCCCGCCAAATTCTGGTGACAGGTTCCCTTTAAGAAAGAAGCACATGCTAATGGCGGAGTCCTGGAACTGCACAGCTGTCTGTTTTGTAAATGAAATAGTTTTATTTATTGAACTTGATCAATATGCCCCTGAATTCGTATCTGAAAGTGTTAACTGGGAAAGTAAATAATCTATGTGAAACATTTAACGAGGTAAATAAATAAACATTGAGTTCAGGAGAATGTGTGTGTACTGGTATGGAAGGGTCTTTATTCCATACTGTGAGGCATCGAAGGGGATCATATCTGAGGGTCAATATGTATCCCCCAGGATGCACACGGAGTCCTGTTAGACCGGCTGGAGTGCCTTGTGGTCACAGCAGGGCGCCTGTTAGTCACAAGGCAAGGGAAAAGTAAGCATGGACCTGGTCAAGCTATTTGGCCAATGCATTGTTCTGGAAAACCCGTTATGGGCTTTTATTTTTTAAACGGACTACAGGAAGGAAGCGGAGTGATCCGTTTCCTCCAGCCCGGGTCTTGCAAGTGGCCCATGTCCACAGATTCCAGTTTAAAAAAAAACCTTGCAGCAAGGGTTTGGTTGTGTCTGTGTGGAGTGTGCAACATGTGGAGCAGTCGGCTCTGTAGAAGCTCAGCCTGTGTGAGGGAACACAGAGGCAGCAGAGCGAACTCCTGGCACTCCACAGTGTGACACGGTGGTGCCATCGCCCTCGGCAACTGGACTCCCATGGACTGTTTTGCTTCCCTGCTGTGATCTGGAAGATACCGTATGCTGTACACTATGTGAGTGTGGACATTAAACACGTTTGCTGTGAACTTTTCTTGTGGTCTCTGTCTCTCACACGTGCAGGTTGGTGCCCAACCCTGCTGCACTACAGTACATACAGAGCAGGTCCATGTCATATAATAATACATGTAAAAATAAGAAACTTTGTAATATATCTTATCTAAGAAGTGTGCTTATTTATCATACAGGACTGACCTCTCACTATCAATTCTGAGGTAAAAACTGTATTTGGTGAAGACAGATTTTCCCATTACTGAGATAGGACATTGTACTTTGTGCTTTTAAACTTTGATGGAAGGGGAAGAAGCAAGAGGCGCCACAGACATTCTGCTGAATGGTTCTCCTGAAACAACTACACTGACAATTCCCCATAGAACCTTATAAGCACCAACTGTCACCTCCTGTCTCAGGAGTGGGAAATTCTGTGTTTACTGATGACACATTTTACCTGTGAATTGAGCATTTTGAGAATAATCGGATTTCTCTGTAGGATATATTACAATGTTTTATGTGCTGTTGATTTATGAAAACAAATTAAAACTGCAGTTACTCTTTAAGTAACAGACATACAGAAAGAACATGAGAACTCCCGCGCTACTACACACGTCGTTATAGGAATGCAAAGCTTGATGTAGCACCGTCATAACTCGCCCGTGCACATGGGACCTTTTTGTTTGCAGTTCAGAAAAAGTTTCACATTATATTAATGACTAAGTTACAAATATGGAGAACATATCAGCCCTGATTCATGAAGATGTTTTCTGTATTTTTCTGGATTAAAACCCTTGCAAATATTGCAACATTTTTCCACAATTCAGAACTACTCAAAATTTTGTGACTTTTGCCATTTTTGCCAAAATGTGCGGGATGAGCCGTGGCTAAGTCTACCCATCTAACTCATGGCGGGCATAACATTTCTGATGGAGGCACATGCTAGTTAGGAATTAGGCGCTTTTACTCCCACGGCCCTGTTTACTAAGATTGGTGTGCACAACACCACTGTTAATTAATCGGCCGATATTCTTTAGATACCGATCCATTTGGAATAACAGTCTCCATGTGTGCTCCATCAGCAGGAATTACCCTTTTAGCAGCATTCAAATTCCCCATTTGTCACACAGATGATCTCCCACATCTATGTAATATGTGCTAATTTATGGCAATATTAACATTCTTTTATATCATTTCTATTTAGTAATATTAAGGTAGTTTCCAATCTAACCGTACAATGAGTGTTTGTTGGTCTTTAGATGTTCAAGTTGTTTTTTTTCTTATGTGCTTTTGCATAATGTAACATCTTGTTATTAACAATGAACAGCTCTCTCCTAGATAATCTTTGACCTCCCATCTGTGTTTAGCAGATGTAACTGTCAAATGATAAGATGAGAAAAGAAATATATAATATTACAGATATTTTTATTCACGGCACCACTGCCAAGTAAATAGAGAACATACAACCTGAGAGTACGCAGCAAAGCTTTGCAATTTAATTAGTATTGGTAGATGTTTTAGGAGAAAACTATCAAATACTGTCTGAAGAGACAATATTACAATCTATTAATTCCATCATACTTTCTGCCTGTGTAAAAAACAAATAACAAATACAAAATGTTAACACTTTTTGTTAATGACCCATTAGAGACTTTTTGTCCCAACATTATACGTATCATGATATAATAGTAAATGAACATTGTTGGAAGAGTAGGAAAAGAGAAATCTGTTCTGTCTACTTCAGTCATTTGTTTCTAATATTAAACCTTTCCCGATTGGGAGATTTTCTGTTTTTGCCATTTAGTTTTGTTCTACAATTCGTCCATCTTTTTTTATTTTTTCCATTTTTACGTAGATGTGACAGAGCTTTTTTTCATGGGAAAAAAATGTAGTTTTGAATGGCACCATTCATTTTACTATTTAATGTCCTGAAAAATGGAATAAAAATTCAAGTGCGAAGAAATGCAATTCCGCAAAAAAAAAATTGGGGGTGTTTGTTTTTCTGAGGTTCATTGTATGTTAAAAGTTACTCAACTATTAAAATGATTCTCTATATTAACTAATGGTACTTGATATTTAGGTAAGGGGTTGGTTTGTAATATCTTATATCAAGCATCTCCCATATGTGGCTAAAGATCTTGTTAGCTGCATCGGTGACAGCCGCTGCTCTCTATACGCTGCGTGATGACTGACACCGCACCGGCACAGAACTATTAATGGAAGCCAGACGATGCCGGGAGGAGTAAAGTTAATTTCCTCACAGCAGCCGGGCTCTAAGTGCCGGCACCAGGCAGGTTCAGAAAGCTATTATCCTGCAGATTAACCCTACATCTGCAGGTTACTAGCCTTTTTCCCTTTAAAGGTATTGTTATATATTACATGTTACACATATTTGATTTTCAAGTACAAAAGTAATAAAACAAATACAACTATATAAATCTGATATCACCTTACCCTACTGACCAACAGAATAAAGCTGACAGAAATACAATTTAAAGCATGAAAATGTCATATTGGTTTTTATTTTTATTTCTTCCATAATTAATTGTTATATCTACCTCAGAATGTTGCCATTGTTAAATGTAAAAAAAGCAAGACTTCATAGAGCGAAACTGGTGAAAAAAATTCAAAAATTTGATGATGAAAAGAAAAATGGTCATAATGGCCCATACAGGCTTTGTATTAATTCTTTTATGGGTGTTAGTAAATAATGGAAATAGAAAAAAATCCAGCTCGACGAGGTGGTGAAAAAGCAAAGTCTTGGTACTTTATTCACTTCATATCAAAAAATAGAGGATAAAACAACAGCACAATATAATTAAAAACACTATCTACGCGTTTCTGGTGACATAGCACCCTTAGTCATGACTAAGGGTGCTATGTCACCAGAAACGCGTAGATAGTGTTTTTAATTATATTGTGCTGTTGTTTTATCCTCTATTTTTTGATATGAAGTGAATAAAGTACCAAGACTTTGCTTTTTCACCACCTCGTCGAGCTGGATTTTTTTCTATTTCCTGCATTCCTCACGCCTTGACACAGTGTTTCCGTGCTCCGAGCCTCCAGGGACTACAACTATGGTGAGCTGGATTTTTTCTTTTGTTAGTAAATAATACATGGACTGAAATAGCAGTAATGTAGAGTGAGGGATGCCTGACAACAAGATTAGAAACTTTGTTAGTTTATTCATTTGCTTGGTATGGCCATCTAAGCCTTCTTACCCTTTGCGCTAGTCTTCTCTGTAGATGGCAGAATGCTGCCTATTTACAGGACTGATCTTTCTTGGATAACATCTTGTGAAATGAGAAGCTTTATGCACAAGATTGAGCAGATACATTTCTACGTGGCTACTGCTTTTTAGATATGGGCACCAAATATTTACTGCTGTACATGGACCTGAAAAAAAAAGAACACATCTACAGACCTTCTTTGTCTGGGCTGCTTTATAATCAGCCACTTAATGCCATTAAACACTTTTTTAATTACTTAATTGCTTTTAAGTTGAATGTGTTCCCTGTCTTTAGTCATTATGAACTTTAATAAAATATATATTAATGCAAATAATTACGATAGCATTTAGTGTGTATCTTATGATTTGGTAGCCCAGGAGATTATTAATTCTCCTAGTATCAACAACAAGAACTAACTGAAATATTTTGAGGCTGTAAACAAAATGTGTGAATCGATATTTGCTTAGAGTTTCATGGTGGATATTCTAGAAAATCAACCATACTCCGGTGATTAGCATCCACTCCAAACTGAAGAAGCTCGGGGGTTTTAAAATTACCATAGGAATTAATGTAATCTTTTTAAAGGACTTAAAATATGGTAATAAACATGCAACGTACCAACACCTGCAGCTCAAGGTACCAAAGTTATTAGAGATGGATATAATTATATTTTTTACAGCAGGGATCTAGAAAACAAATTGTCATGAATATGGATGAGCTGATTCTTCATTTACGATCCTATTAACTAAAGAAACTTTTGCTTAATGTTTCAGTATATTTCAAGTTGTTTCCCATCTATTTTTAATGCACCGTATTCATTACATCAACATGAAACACTTGGGTTTTGGTAAAAACCTGGAGAAACTTGATATATCATATATATATATATATATATATATATATATATATATATATATATATATATATATATATATATATATATATATATATATATATATATATATACTAGTTTGAGTTCCTTCTCTGCTGGAAAATATATTCAACTGATTATTTGTCAAGTCACACAACAGCATATTAATGTTTGATCATGGTAAAAGTCATCAATGGGGGTAGTTTACCTGGCTCCCAAATTTAGATGTGCTACACACTTGCACCCCAAAAATAAAACTGCTACTTTATCTTTCTTATGAAAGATATTTGTTTCGTACAAAGGAATTAAGTAGCAGCTCTTCAAAAAGGGTTGTTTTAGAAGCAATATGCAATACATTGATATAACTAAATAATCCTTCGGTACACAAACCCCATATACAGCAGGTGAAATTGAACACCACCAATTTTCTAAGTAACTATGTTTCTAAATATGCATTCATATGTATTGACATGAATATCTCACCAGATATCCGTAACAACCCATCCAATCCATAAGAAATCAAACCATAGATGTCCATAACTTAAGATATGTGTAATGATGAGAAATGACACCTGGAAAAAATATTGAACACATGAAGAAAGAGAGGTACAAAACGCTATGAAAAGTCATGACACCAACTGATATCTATCAGTAATTAGAAAGCAATCTTGCCACTTAGTGAAGAATAATATAAGCTAGTTCAACTGATGGCCTATGAAAAAGTGTCTAATTACCGATGTGACACACAATAAACATCTCATGATGGGTAAAACTCATGAGCTGTCTCAAGACCTTGGCAACCTTATTGTTGCAAAACATATGGAGTTGGTTGCAGAAGATTTCTAAGCTATTGAAGGTTCCAGTGAGCATTGTTAGAGCCATAATCTGGAATATATTCTGGTCAGATAAGAGCAAAATTGAACTCTTTGGATGTCATAATACACACCATGTTTGATGGCATGCACTGCATGTCACACCAAAACACTGTACCAACAGGGAAGTATGGATGTGGGAACATCATGATGCTATCATCACTTACAAGGACTCTAGCCCTGACGAAGAAGGTCTGGTGACATTCAAAAGGCGTAGGCAAAAGAGGCCCTGCACGGCACCCGTCTCATGCTCTTTCCTCGCAGCTTCGGGTGACATCACCCAGACCACGCCCCCTCATTCTCCGCTGCAGTGTAGTGGCGCCCTCGGCCGGGATGCCGCTTGTCTAATTCTCTGGTGCGCGTGGTGGCTAGGCGCCAACAGGGGAGGACGCTCCCCGCTGCTCTGCCATTCCACGCCACCGATCTGACCTCCAACTCTGGACTCACGGAGGAGCAGCTGTCTCCTTTTTTGCCCAGCGCACCACCATGCCAAAACGCCCTGACAGATACAGTACCGGCACCACAGCGACACAGTAAGTGCTTACCCTATGTCTCTTGTGGGAACCATTTTTTGGACATTGTTTAAACTGACTTAGTCCATTTTCCTGGAGTAAGGTAGCGCGGTGACCTAAATCCTATTGCATAAAGTTTTTCCTTTTTACATGACAGGCTTGGCACAGTAGCTGTCTAGGCACTAGCAGCTTCCTCCAACTCCATGCTCAACACCTTTTGGAGCGCCGGTGTGTTTACTATATTTACTCCTTTTGTAAGAAGTATTAAATCAATGTCAGTAAGCGTGTTCTTCATTCTTCATGTGTTCAATATATTTTGCCTGTGTCGTTTCGCATTATTACACATAACTTATTTTATGGACATCTATGGTTTGATTTCATTGCCTGTGTGGATTGGATGGGTTGTTACCAACATCTGGTGATAATTTTGTGTCATTATCACCTTTAGAAATATATTTACTTAGAAAATTGGTCACATGTTCAATACTTTTCTCTGTATATTCAGTCTTTCCTTCTAACAACTTCTTAAAGGGTTATTTCAACCAGACAGGTGATAACCATTAAATCTATATTTGTCCCACCTCTGACTCTTGCACTGATTGCCGTATACCCTATTCTCCCGTGGTTCCCCTTGGCTGCAAGACTACAACTAGGAGTTGAGTAGTGTGACAAGTGCCACATGCCCACTCCATTGTAGTCTTTTACACTCACAAAATTACCAAGCACAGTGCTGTAATTAACTTGTTGAATGGAATTGGCAAGGCTCATGCAGAATTTGTCACAATATTTAAGTCCTAGTGGTTGTAGTCTTGCCGCCAAGGGAAAACCAGAAAACGTATTTACTATGTATACAGTGCAGAGCTCATATCCTGATTAGGCTGGTATATCCCTTTAATGCTCTATCCAGAAAGTACTAGTGGTAGGAACATTACTGCCATGCTGATAAACTTCATGTACCTTTCACATAAGTTACATTTTGTTGTCTCACTTAGCTTGGGCATCATCTAAAGTACAATTAATACTTCAAAGAATTTTGGCTAATCATCCACCCAATATCTGATATAACTGGTATCATAACCAAGATTTAGGCCCTTATCAGTTTTGCATGGCAACTAATAAAAAGAGTACAGAGCACAACTTTAACTTCATTACTGCAGTGTAAGCATTTCAGACTGTATAACTAGATAATGGCCACGCACTGTGAATTCGTAGCGCCTGTTCCTGGGCTTTGACCCCACAACTCTGTATGTTTATGTCACAGATTATCATTTGCTCACCTGGTCTCTGCCTAGAATAGCCCCCAGACCATAGGTACATAGCTTTAGTGACATAGCTATGGTTTTACTGTATTGCCCTTTATTGCGGAGTGCTTGTGTCAATTGAATCATTTCTTATATTTCTGCATTACCAACTTCTAAAAAAAAAAATGGTTCTTAAAAAGGAACGTGTGAACGTTACGTATAATTTTTTTCAACTAAATTGCTTACAGGTTTCGTTTTAAGGTATGGTTTTCACATATAGTTTTGTAATTCTTTCTCTTTCTGAACTTGTCAAATTAATACGCCCTCATAATTGAATATTGTATGAGTCCAGTTTTCTCTCTTTCCAAAACAACATTGCTAATGGGGCTCTTCCTGTGTTAGTGCTAGCTCATCTAAAGTACATTTGTCAGCATGTTTCAGGCCGCATTCATCTGTTAACTTGGATGTCTTCAGAGCTGGAGAAACAGACAATGCATACTAGACAAAATCCTGTTCCTCATAGCATTATCATAAAAAAGAAGTGAATTCATTACACTTCTACCAGGATAGAAATAGTATAGCTGCATATAAATGTTTCTAAACCACAATCACTCATATATTTAATAGTCTGGGAAAAGATTATTTTCTACTTTCTTCTATTTTTTCTGCTACATTTTCTGGCAGTGATCACAAATTGACGAATCAGTAAATGTATAAATAAAATCTTAGGTGTAGACTCGCCTTAAAAACTGTTATTCATTTTATTCCTCATGTTAGAGTAATAATCCTTGTAAGGATTAAGAATTGCTGGGTTCGAAATGCATCTGCCCATAGAACTGTTCCCACATTTTGGGGGCTTGTGACTTTTATGCTGAATGGATCACTTATTTTAAAGAATGTTCCTAATAAAATTTGAAAGCTTTTAACAGACTGCCTGAGCCGGATTACTTATTGGATTGACATGATAGATAAGGTCATCATATGTGGCATTGTCACATCATGGCTTCACAGAGAAGGAGCACATCTGCAGTGTGCAGTGGCTTGCAAAAGTATTCATACACACACCCCTTGCCATTTTTTGTGTTTTGCTACCTCAATACCTGGAATTTCACTGTTTATTTTGAGGGTTGCATCAGTTCATGTAAACTACATGGATACAAAAGAGAACATTTGATTTTCTTTTCATTGTGAAGTGTGCATAATAATCACCCCCTAAAAACAGTACTTTGTAGAGCCTTCATTTGCGGCAACTACAGCTCCAAATAATTTTGGTAAGTCACATTAATCCCTTAACGACCGCCGATGCGCCTTTTAATGGCAGTAGTTAAGGATACTTAAGCCACAGCGCCGTTAATTAATGGTGCTATGGAAAAATTGTATAGCGCCCCCCTGAGTTGGATTTTCTCCAGTGTCTCGGCTGCCGGGGGTAGCCGAGACCCCAGAGAACATGATTCGGGTAGGTTTTTACCGACCCCCAGGTTGCGATCGCCGGTATTAACTGTATAAAGGCGACCGCAAAAAAATTGTCATTTGCCACTTAATTTCTCTGTCCTCTGATGTGATTGCACATCAGAGGACAGAGAAATAGGGTCCACGATCCCTCCCCGGTACCTCACAGTGATCCCCGGCCCTCGTGCTTCCCCCATGGCGCTGGTATCTTCTCCAGGGAAGAAAATGGCAGGCAAATGCGCAGTACGTTCCCGCCGACTCTGCCGGCTGGCATCTGGCAGATCTCGGGGTCTCGGCTGCCGGTGGTAGCCGAGACCCCAAAGAACATGATCAGGGTCGGTTTTACTGACCCCTGTTTTGCAATCGCCAGTACTAACCGTGTAACGGCGGCCACAAAAAATAAAGTGTGATGTGCCATTTAATTTCTCTCTCCTCTGATGTGATCACACATCAGAGGAGAAAGAAATAAGGTCCCCAATCCCCCTGGTACCTTTCGGTGCTCCGCGGCTCTCCTGCTTCCCCTCACGAGCGCTGCCATCTTTTTCTGGGAAGAAAATGGCAGGTGCATGCACAACGTGCCCGCCAAGATCTGTCGGCTGGCACCCAGCAGCAAAAGGAAGATTTTTCCTATTGTTTCATTTTGGCCACCGTGATAGACCCTGTGAAAGTAATCAAATTTTTTTTAAAAAAAAGAGTAAAATCACCTTATTTTGGAAAAAATAATAAAATAAAGAAAATGTATTTATTTCCATTTTCCAATTTGGGTTACAGTTGAGCTAAAGTGAGTTGGGCTAAAGTTAGGGTTAGGATTGGGCAGGGCCGGACTGGCCATCTGGCAATTCTTGCAAATGCCAGAAGGGCCTGTCTGGTCATGGGCTGCCTTGTCTGCTACATGGGCAACAGAATTGGTGTTCTCAAGATACCCATACTGTTAAGAGTTGTGATGCAGCACAAAGTTGCTGACTCCATCACTTGTATATAGTACATAGTTATTAAGGTTGAAGGAAGACTTTAAGTCCATCTAGTTCAACCCATAACCTAACCTAACATGCCCTAACATGAAAGTAAATTTTGCATTTCATTTGGAAATCAAGGTCCCAGAGTCTGGAGGAAGAGTTGAGAGTCACACAATCCAAGCTGCTTGAGGTCTAGTGTGAAGTTTACACAATCAGTGATGGTTTTGGGAGCCATGTCATCTGCTGGTGTAGGCACATGGTGTTTTATCAAGACCAAAGTCAGTGCAGCTGTCTGTCAGGAAATTTTAGAACACTTTATGCTTCCTTCTGCCGACAAGCTTTATTCAGAGGGAAATTTCATTCTCCACAGGACTTGGCACCTGTCCACACTGTCAAAAGTACCAATACCTGGTTAAAAAACAACAGTACCACTGTACTTGATTGGCCAGCAAACTCTCCTGACCGTAACCCCATAGAGAATTTATGGGGTATTGCCAAGAGGAAGATGAGAGACACCAGACACAACAATGCAGACGAGCTGGAGGCTGCTATCAAAGCAACCTGGGCTTCCATAATATGTGAGTAGTGCCACAGACCACGGTCATTACTGAGAAAATGACTTTTGGGTTTACTTACCCCAGCCGACCACGGGTTTCATTGGAAATATTGGTCTTGTAGAAAATCTTCCTTTCCTCCATCCAGGGTAATATTAGTAATATATCCCATCTGGTTCATGGAGATGGATACAACATGTGCCTGTGTGATTTCAAATGCCAGGACTGAATTTCAGCCCCAGTCCATACCTGGGATTGGAGTTAAAGTTAGGGTTAGAATTGGGATTAGGGTTAGGGTTGGGATTAGGGTTAGGGTTGGAATTAGGGTTAGGTTTGAAATTAGGGTTATGGTTAGGGTGTATTGTCATTAGGGTTGGGATTAGGGTTAGGTTTGTGATTAAGATTATGGTTAAAGTGGTGATTAGGGTTATGGTTTGGGTTTGGATTTGGGTTAGGGGTGTGTTGGGGTTAGGATTGTGATTAGGGTTATGGATAGGCTTGGGATTATGATTAGGGGTGTGTTGGGGTTAAGGTTGTGAAAAGGATTATGGATAGGGTTGAGATTAGGGTTAGGGGTGTGTTGGGGTTAGGGTTGGAGTTAGAATTGGGTGGTTTCCACTGTTTAGGTATATCAGGGTGTCTCCAAACACAACGTGGCTCCACCATTGATTCCAGCCAATTTTGCGTTCAAAAAGTCAAATGGTGCTTCCTCCGTAGTGAGGTCTGCCATGCACCCAAACAGTGGTTTACCCCCACATTTGGGGCATCAGAGTACTCAGGACAAATTGGACAGCAACTGTTGAGGTCAAGTTTTCCCTGTTACCCTTGGGGAAAAAAAAAAAATGGGGGTCTAAAAAATGATTGTTGTGAAAAAAGTCTGCATTCCAAAACATCACTACTTCTCTTCCGAGCCCCGACGTATGCCCAAACAGTAGTTTTCTCCCACAGATGGGCATCAGCATACTCAGGACAAACTTGACAACAACTTTTGGGGTCCAATTTCTCCTGATACCCTTGGGAAAATAAAAAATGGGGGCTGAAAAATCATTTTTGTGGAAAAAAACATTTTTTATTTTCAGGGCTCTACGTTATAAACTTCTGTGAAGCACTTGGAGGTTCATAGTGCTCACCACACATTTAGAAAAGCTCCTTGGGGGATCTAGTTTCCAAAATGGGGTCAATTGTGGGGAGTTTCTGCTGTTTAGGTACATCAGGGGCTCTGCAAATGCAACATGATGCCCACAGACTATTCCATCAAAGACTGCATTTTAAAACATCACTACTTCCCTTCCGAGCCTTGATGTGTGGCCAAACATTGGTCCTTCCCACATATGGGGTATCGGCGTACTCAGGACAAACTGGACTACAACTTTTGGAGTCCAATTTCTCTTGTCACCCTTGTGAAAATAAAAATTTGTGGGTGAAAAGATAATTTTTGTGGAAAAAATATTATTTTTTATTTTCACAGCTCTACGTTTATAAAGTTTGGTCGTCAGATCGGCGTGTATCGTCGTGTTTGACAGCAAAAGCAACAATGCCAGCAATGATTTACATGGAGCTAACGACCTGTGAGAACGATAAATGAGTCACCGTTACGTCACAGGATCGCTCCTGCATCGTTCTGGAGCTGCTGTGTTTGATATCTCTACAGCGACCTAAACAGCGACGCTGCAGCGATCGGCTCGTTGTCTATATTGCTGCAGTGTCGCTGAGTGTGATGGTACCTTAAGGCCATGTTCACACTTTGCGGTTTTTACCGCGGAACCGCGGCGATTTTGATGCTGCGGGTCCGCAGCAGTTTCCATAGCGTTTCCATTTACATGTAAACCCTATGGAAACCGCAAACCACTGTGCACATGCTGTGGGAAAAACCACGCAGAAATGCAGCGGTTTAAAACCCGCAGCATGTCACTTCTTTGTGCAGAATCGCTGCGATTCTGCACCCATAGGAATGCATTGAACCGCTTACTTCCCGCATGGGGCTGTGCCCACGTTGCGGGAAGTAAGCGGTTAATGTGCGGGTGGTACCCGGGGTGGAGGAGAGGAGACTCTCCTCCAGGCCCTGGGAACCATATTTGGGGTAAAAAAAAGAATAAAAATAAAAAATCATGATATACTCACCTCCCAGCGCTGCACGCAGCCGGCCGGTCAGAGTTGCTATGCGAACAGGACCTGCGGTGACATCGCGGTCACATGACCGTGATGACGCCCGGGTCACATGACCGTGACGTCACGAAGGTCCTTCTCGGCACAGCATCTTTGGAACCGGAGCGCCGCGTGCAGCGCCGAGGAGATCCGGACATCGGAGGTTGTGTATAACCAATTTTTATTATTTTTAACATTACTATTGATGCTGCATATTGCTGCATATGCAGCATCAATAGTATAGGAGTAATCCCGCAGCGGAAACCGCGGAACAAACCGCGATAAATCTGCAGGGATAACCGCAGCGGTTTTGCCCTGCAGATTTATCAATTCCGCTGCGGGAGAACCCGCAGAGGGACGCCGCAAAGTGTGAACGTGGCCTAAGGGTACCTTCACACTGGTCGATTCTGCTACGATTACGACGCATTTGCGTCATATTCGACATCGCAGTACGAGCTCGCAGCCAGCGGTCACACTCTACGATGTTAACGCTTTTTCTGACGTAGTTGCGATGTGAACGTCACGCGTCGCAATCGTACGCTACCCTTCACACCGCCATAGTCCTACGACTCCGAGCGTGACGTATTACCAGCATGGGCGTGCTAAAACGTCACGCCCAATCAGGAGACAGGTATGCGGAAGCCCAACCCACGTAGTCGCATTACGAGCTCGTATGACCGCCGTCACATACTACGATTTCGACCGCCACAGCGGGACATTTACGACGAAAGAAAGTTCTGCTCTTTCTTTCACATCGTACGATGCTGGGTTGCGTCGCAAATCGTAACGCCATGTCACACTTTGCAACCTCGGAACGAGGACGGATAAACGTCACAAATCGAACGCTCGTTCAGACTTTGATTGCACAGTGTGAAGGGGCCCTAAGTCTGTAATAGTGACTGTACATAGAGTGTGTTAAGCTTTGTTTATTGATGTGTGCTGATATGCTAATAGTGCTACCTTGATCCCATCACCATTGTTTACCTTATCTTGATGTTGAACTGAAGGACCCTGGGTAATTCTAAAAATAGCTTACATGCTTTAGGTATAAAAAGACTCAGAGATCACATCCTGGGAGACTAAAGTAAAACAGAGCTACCAGCCAGACATTCTGCAAACCACCCAACAGACAAAAGAAAGGACTGCAGCCAATTCATCATGGCCTCATCACGAGAGACACTGATCTATGATTCTATAGGAAACAACCTAGGGGTTTTCGGCTCCGGTTGGAAGGACACAGATCTGATCCAGTGGCCATCTCTGAACCATGGATATGTTTGGAGAAAGCCAGGTTTGGGACCCGCTGGTCGCCTGGTTCCATGGAGATGGTCAGATAAGCTAGGTGGTGACTCTCGGGTCAACTGGCTTTGGACCTTGTATGGACTCTATGTACAGTTCTTGGTCATCTCCCTATGCTTGTCGTTACCTCTTCTCTGTGCGTGCATCCACAGATGAAGTAGCGACCCTGGGAGCTCTGACATCATGTCAACTGGCTTTTGACCTTGTAAAGACTCCTCAGGATCTTAGCCGAGGGTCTGTCGGACCCGGCTGAAGAACACAGGACTGCTCTCAGATATCTCCCTACGCTTGTTGTTACCTCCTCTCTGTGTGCATCCACAGATGGAGTAGCGACCCTGGGAGCTCAGACGTAACATCTACCATTATCTCGGCGAGTGAGCGGAAGGGTGAGGCCCTGTAATGTGCACCATCTTGGGATAATTGGTGGGATTGTTCTGTTTGCTATTGTGTGTTGTGGTTCAATAAAGTATTGCCACACTGTTTTACCTTAACCCTGTGTTGTTTGTGTAGTGTATTGCCCACTGGGAGATAGAGCAGGCATTCAATGGTATGAGCCATGATCCATACATTCTTGCTAAAGACAGCCAGGCCCTGTTTCTTCACAGTCTAGTTTCCAAAATAGTGTCACTTGTGGGGGAAGGTTTCTACTGTTTAGGCACATCAGGGGCTCTCCAAACGCGACATGGGGTCCGATCTCAATTCCAGCCAATTCTGCATTGAAAAAGTCAAACTGCACTCCTTCTCTTCCCAGCTTTGCAGTGCACCCAAACAGTGGTTTTCCCCAACATATGGGATATTGGCGTATTCAGGAGAAATTGCAAAACAAATTTTGTGGTTCATTTTCTCTTTTTAGGCTTGATAAAATAAAAAAATTGGTTCAGAACTAAAATGTTTGTAAAAGAAAGTTAAATGTTATTTTTTTCCTTCCTCATTGCTTCAGTTCCTGTGAAGCACATAAAGGGTAAATAAACTTCTTGAATGTGGTTTTGAGTACCTTTAGGAATGTCGTTTTTAAAATTGTGTCACTTTTGGGTATTTTCTGTCATGTACACACCTCAAAGTGACTTTAAATGTGAGATGGTCCCTAAAAAAATGGTTTTGTAAATGTTGTTGTAAAAATGAGAAATCACTGGTCAACTTGTAACCCTTATAACTTCCTAACAAAATTTGTAATGTAGACATGTGGGAAATGTTATTAATTAACTATTTTGTGTGACATATCTCTTTGATTTCAGGGCATAAAAATTCAAAATTTGAAAATTGCAACATTTTTAAAATTTTCTCCATATTTCCATTTTTTCATAAATAAATGCAAGTAATATCGAAGAAATGTTAACACTAACATTAAGTACAATATGTCATGAAAAAACATTCTCAGAATCAGCAAGATCCGTTAAAGTGTTCCAGAGTTATAACCTCATAAATTGACAGTGGTCAGAATTGCAAAAAATTGGCCAGGTCATTAGGCTGCAAATTGGCTCCGGCACTAAGGGGTTCAGCTCTACACATCTTGCCACTGGGATTTTTACCCATTCCTCAAGGCAAAACTGCTCCATCTCCTCCAAGTTGTTATTATTGTTATTGTTATTATTATTATTAT
Organism: Ranitomeya variabilis; assembly: GCF_051348905.1. Classification (NCBI taxonomy): domain Eukaryota; kingdom Metazoa; phylum Chordata; class Amphibia; order Anura; family Dendrobatidae; genus Ranitomeya; species Ranitomeya variabilis. Next base: position 576,243,437 of record NC_135236.1, read on the forward strand.
TTATTTATATAGCACCATTGTTTCCTTGGTGCTGTTACATGGTTTCCCCTGGTGAAGAGCAATCTTCATATCTGACCACAGATTTTCAATTGGATTAAGGTCTGGGCATTGACTAGGTCACTACAAAACATTTACATGTTTCCTCTTAAACCACTAGAGTGTTGCTTTATCAGTATGCTTAGGGTCACTGTCTTGTTGAAGGTGAAGCACGGTCCCTGTCTCAAATCACTGACTGACTGAATCTGTCTGAAACAAAATAGGTAAAAAGCCAGGTGAATTCCTTTACAAGCCTCTGTAGATCTAAGCCAGATCAGGGGTTCATGATAGTTTATGGGGATTGGTCGGAGTTATGGAGGCCTGGTCCAGAGTCTATTTATTTAGGGGATCAAGTCAGTGGAATGTATTTGTGGGTTGGGGATAGTTAAGCAGTTATAGGGTCAGTATGTAGCAAGCTTCATGCGGGGACAGAAAACATCTGCATGTTTATCCTTGATTAAAAAAGGCAAACATCTACATGTTTTATACAATTTATAAATTATTTGTATTGTTTTAGCATTAGTTAATAATATCCTGAATATTAGTAACAGATTTTTTAATTAATGTTTATGGAAATCAAAGCTGAATTTTGAAGGAGAATACAAGGTTATTTCAGGCATTTTACTTCTCTCTTTGTGTTTTCCTATCTCAGAAGCATTCATTTTTTATTTTTATTTTTCTCTTTCATATGAAGGATTTAACCTGCCTTTACAAGTAGAAGCTTTATGCAGTGACTGAAAGCAGTTTGTTGCCCTTTCTGTCCCTAATTATTAAAAAAAGACATTTTGATAACTTTGATTGACAGAAAGGACAGTTTTTATACTCAAACTTTAATCTGCAGAGTTTGTTCATTTTCATATTTATGCTTTCTCAACTTAATACCCGAGATGTGCAGTGGAGCGAAACGCAACCTGCAAACTTGAATTATAATCACGCACAGTTTATCTGCATACTGTAAAGATTTCTTAAAAATCAGTTATAGGAAGGCCATCCTGCTTAGCTCTTGCTTATAGAACTTGTCACTTAAGGAGCATTTATAAAGTCTGAAACTGTTAGTGTGGAATTAATCCCTGTAGCTCTGTTAGAACATCTGGTTAAATAAATTCAGGGATGTGAAAAATCCACTGCTTAGCTTTTCAGAGCAATGAACAAAATAAAACAAAACCAGGATTAAAATAACACCAATCTACAAGGCATTCAGTGGCAAAACAAATGTATGCAACTTTTGGATAAAGCAAGTTTGCCATGTGAGTTTGAATTGAGACAAAGTAACTTTATATAAGCTGAAGCAAATGCCCATGTTTTCTGAATTATAATCTGCTGCCTTAAGCAGCACCAATAAATTGTTAGAATAGGTACTTCAACGTTTCTGTATTTAATAACCAACACCACAGACAAACAGACTCATGCATATTGAATATTAGACACTACATGTGGAGCTCAGCAACTTAGGCAGCACCCCAAAAATAGCGCAGCTTGCTCTAAAACCATGAGAACTGGCACTCCATTTAAATAGCATAGTGTGCTGTGCTTCATACCGATACTATCCTATATAGCCGCAGCTTTGTACCGACACTATATAGGATAGTGTGCTGTGCTGCATCGGTACAGTATATAGGATAGTGTGGTGTGCTTCATATCAATACACTGTATAGGATAGTGTGCTGTGCTTCATGCCGATACTATCCTATATAGCCGCAGCTTTGTACCGACACTATATAGGATAGTGTGCTGCATCAGTACGCTGTATAGGATAGTGTGCTGTGCTGTATCGTAAACAATATAGGATGGGGTGCTGTTCTGCATTGGTACACTATATAGGAGAGTGTGCTGTGCTGCATACCGATACTATCCTATATAGCCGCAGCTTTGTACCGACACTATATAGGATAGTGTGCTGTGCTGCATTGGTACGCTGTATAGAATAGTGTGCTGTGCTGCATACCGATACTATCCTATATAGCCACAGCTTTGTACCGACACTATATAGGATAGTGTGCTGTGGTGCATTGGTACACAATATAAGATGGGGTGCTGTGCTGCATTAGTACACTATATAGGATAGTGTGCTGTGCTGTATCGGTACATTATATAGCATAGTGTGCTGTATCGGCACACTATATAGGATAGTGTGCTGTTCTGTATCGGTACACTATATAGGATAGTGTGCTGTGCTGTATCGGTACACTTTATAGGATAGTGTGCTGTGCTGCATTGGTACACTATATAGGATAGTGTGCTGTGCTGCATACCGATACTATCCTATATAGCCACAGCTTTGTACCGACACTATATAGGATAGTGTGCTGTGCTGAATTGGTACGCTGTATAGAATAGTGTGCTGTGCTGCATACCGATACTATCCTATGTAGCCGCAGCTTTGTACCGACACTATATAGGATAGTGTGCTGTGGTGCATTGGTACACAATATAAGATGGGGTGCTGTGCTGCATTAGTACACTATATAGGATAGTGTGCTGTGCTGTATCGGTACATTATATAGCATAGTGTGCTGTGCTGTATCGGTACACTATATAGGATAGTGTGCTGTTCTGTATCGGTACACTATATAGGATAGTGTGCTGTGCTGTATCGATACACTTTATAGGATAGTGTGCTGTGCTGCATTGGTACACTATATAGGATAGTGTGCTGTGCTGCATACCGATACTATCCTATATAGCCGCAGCTTTGTACCGACACTATATAGGATAGTGTGCTGTGCTGAATTGGTACGCTGTATAGAATAGTGTGCTGTGCTGCATACCGATACTATCCTATATAGCCGCAGCTTTGTACCGACACTATATAGGATAGTATGCTGTGGTGCATTGGTACACAATATAAGATGGGGTGCTGTGCTGCATTAGTACACTATATAGGATAGTGTGCTGTGCTGTATCGGTACATTATATAGCATAGTGTGCTGTGCTGTATCGGTACATTATATAGCATAGTGTGCTGTGCTGTATCGGTACACTATATAGGATAGTGTGCTGTTCTGTATCGGTACACTATATAGGATAGTGTGCTGTGCTGTATCGGTACACTTTATAGGATAGTGTGCTGTGCTGCATTGGTACACTATATAGGATAGTGTGCTGTGCTGCATACCGATACTATCCTATATAGCCGCAGCTTTGTACCGACACTATATAGGATAGTGTGCTGTGCTGAATTGGTACGCTGTATAGGATAGTGTGCTGTGCTGCATACCGATACTATCCTATATAGCCGCAGCTTTGTACCGACACTATATAGGATAGTGTGCTGTGCTGCATTGGTACGCTGTATAGAATAGTGCGCTGTGCTTCAAACCGATACTATCCTATATAGCCGCAGCTTTGTACTGACACTATATAGGATAGTGTGCTGTGCTGCATTGGTACGCTGTATAGAATAGTGTGCTGTGCTGCATACCGATACTATCCTATATAGCCGCAGCTTTGTACCGACACTATATAGGATAGTGTGCTGTGGTGCATTGGTACACAATATAAGATGGGGTGCTGTGCTGCATTAGTACACTATATAGGATAGTGTGCTGTGCTGTATCGGTACATTATATAGCATAGTGTGCTGTGCTGTATCGGTACACTATATAGGATAGTGTGCTGTTCTGTATCGGTACACTATATAGGATAGTGTGCTGTGCTGTATCGGTACACTTTATAGGATAGTGTGCTGTGCTGCATTGGTACACTATATAGGATAGTGTGCTGTGCTGCATACCGATACTATCCTATATAGCCACAGCTTTGTACCGACACTATATAGGATAGTGTGCTGTGGTGCATTGGTACACAATATAGGATGGGGTGCTGTACTGCATTAATACACTATATAGGATAGTGTGATGTGCTGCATAGCGATACTATCCTATATAGCCGCAGCTATGTACCGAGACTATATAGGATAGTGTGCTGTGCTGTATCGGTACATTATATAGGATAGTGTGCTGTGCTGTATCGGTACACTATATAGGATAGTGTGCTGTGCTTTATCGGTACACTATATAGGATAGTGTGCTGTGCTGTATTGGTACACTTTATAGGATAGTGTGCTGTGCTGCATTGGTACACTATATAGGATAGTGTGCTGTGCTGCATACCGATACTATCCTATATAGCCGCAGCTTTGTACCAACACTATATAGGATAGTGTGCTGTGCTGCATCGGTTCACTATATAGGATACTGTATGGGATAGTGTGCTGTGCTGTATCGGTACACTATATAGGATAATGTGCTGTGCTGTATCAGTACACTATATAAGATAGTGTGCTGTATCCGGTGCACTATATAGTATAATATGCTGTACTGTAGCGGTACAGTGTATGGGATTGTGTGCTGTGCTGTATCGGTACACTATATAGGATAGTGTGCTATGCTGTATCGGTACACTGTATAGGATAGTGTGCTGTGCTGCATTGGTACACTATATAGGATCGTGTGCTGTGCTTTATAGGTACACTATATAAGTTTGTGCTGTGCTGTATTGGTACACTATAGCATAGCGTGCTGTGCTGTATCAGTATACTGTATAAGATAGTGTACTGTGCTGCATTGGTACACTATATAGCATAGTGTGTTGTGCTGTATCAGTACACTCTATAGCAGGGGTGGGCAATTAATTTTGCCATGGGGCCGCATGAGAAATTGGGATGGTTTTAGAGGGCCGGACTAATATAATTAACTCTGCTGTACAGGCATTGCCAGGGTCAGTTGCAGTTTCTAGTGTTTTACCTATTTACCCCTGTGAGTTGTTACACAATCAGAATACCGGTGTGACGGAGACACTGAAGACATGGGGCCAATACAGACCTGGTCCTGGCAGCAGAGTGAGACCTGAAGGGCCACACTGAGGCCATGTCATAAAGAGGAAGGAACAGGAGACTGGAGGGGCCACACTGAGGCCATGTCATAGGGAGGAAGGTACAGGAGCCTTGAGGGGCCACACTGAGGCCATGTCATTACAAAACAAATCATCTGCACTAATAGGAGAAGACAACATGTGCAGAGTCTGTCTGTTCTCCCCGTGTTTCCTCCCGCATTCCAGAGACTGATAGGGAATTAGATTGTGATAATGTCTGTACAGCGCTGAGGACTATGGTGGCGCCATATAAGAGAGTGACAGAAACACACACATACCTCCTCCTGCAGAGCGGCCCCGCCGTGTGCGGACAGGACCTGTGTGACATCACAGTCATGTGATCTGTCACATGGGGAGGGGTCACATGATCAGGGGTGGAGCTCCAGATTTCCAGGACTCTGATATGCTAGAATCCAGTCACAAGAATGATTGACACAGCCGGGAGCCAATGGCTCCTGATGCTGTGTCAATCACATCCTGACCCTGGAACTGTATGCGCTGCAAGCGCATACAGTTCCGACAGCATGTGGATGAGCTCGGGGCCTTCACTCCAGCCGCCAGTGGTCCTCCTCAGAAGTGTCTGGCCGAGCGGTGCCGGGGCGGCTGTCAGAAGTGACAGCTAGCTGGCGGGCCGTTTAAAATCATCAAGCAGGCCGGATGCGGCCCGCGGGCCGCATCTTGCCCAGGTCTGCTCTATAGTATAGTGTGCTGTGCTGTATTGGTGCACTATATAGCATAGTGTTTGGTCCTGCCTCAGTACAGTATTAGCTAACATACCATTTTGGCAGCTGCTGCATCTATTTTTTTCAATCAATTATTATTTTAAAGTTTCTTCATTACCATATTATTTTTAATTTGCTCTTTGTACAGTGGAAGGACAGCATGGAAGGACTTAAGACTATGGCTGTCACAGCAGTTTGCCACTCATCTATATATTGTTTTGACTTTAGACTGGAAATGGTACATCAAGCGCAATGTTTTCTTCAGATGCTGCTATGATTGAAAGAATATTGCTTCTGATGCCTGGAAGTAGGATTGTAAACATAGTGTAATAGGGGCATTTAAGCTGTCAGCTTGCAAAGTAATGTGTCAGTTGTCTTTATATGAGTATAAACATACAAATATTAGGTCCTTGGGCTGTATTTCAACAGGAGACTTTATAGATCTCCTCTTGCCACTCTTGAGTCATAGATCGGTCTACATTTATGAGATCTGAATAGCTCTGATTATGTAAGTATTTCTAGATATGTAAATAGCTATACCTCAGATTGGGTAGACTTTACTATCGCTAGAACATTTTTATCAAATGGAACATTTGACACTGATGATTCCAAAATTAGCCTTTAAAAAAAATGGGATAGTTTTCTATGTAACCATTTTTCTTTAAAAGAAAAAACAAAACAAAACGAATATATAAAAAACTTTTTATGTGGCTGTGACAACCCCTACCTTTTGTTGAATTTTGTTTAGTTAAAGGGGTGGTCTCAAGTGGGAAAGTTGTATCTTATCCGAAGAATAGGGGATAACTCTCTGGTGGCTGGGGTCTGACTGCTGTGGCCCTTATCAATCATGAGAACTTGAATGGAAACTGAATGGTTGTCACAGGGAGACAAGGTGAGTGAGAGCTAATAACCCGGGCCCCTGCAATTTCCCTCAGACTAGGGAAATCCGGACTGACCCTCTACCTGGAGTTTACACTGATGGTGTGCATGTCCAGGCCTCGACCCTCGCCCTGTCTCCTGTTTCAACCCTAGGCTGAAAACCTCCGCCCACCACCCAGTGAAGATGTAATTCACCAATACCCACAGTTAGCACAGACAAGGATAAAGGAAAATATACACCACACCGCAGACACTCAGGAATACACTATAAATGTGCAGGGAAAAATAAATAAAAATATAGGAAGGAGTAAATAAGACAAAGGAAAATACACCACCAGCAACAACTCTCCAGCAACCAGCTCTCCACTCCTGACCAAGATAACAACGCACAAGACAGAAGCTATAATCGGCGACGCCCAATGATCAGGAGAGCTATTTAGAGGCAATGGGCATGGCCCAGCTTCCAATCCGAGGATCAGGTAAATTAACCCTGGAACAGCTAGATAGAATCTAGCCGACGCCAATGAGCAAATAGTGGTCAAAAGAGGAATTACCGCTGTCTGTCGAACGACCTGGTCTGAACAGCGTCCGACATGACAGTACCCCGCCTTCTACGAGGGACCCCAGGGCCCTGACGGCTTATAGGACCTGGCTACGATGAAAAAACCTGACCAGCCGATCCGCATGAATGTCCGAGGCTGGTACCTAGGACTTCTCCTCAGGCCCATAACCACGCCAGTGTACCAAGTACTGTAAAGTGTGGCGCACTACACGAGAGTCAACCAACTTGGAGACTTCAAACTCCAAATTACCATCCACTAAGACTGGAGGTGGCATAGGCGCCACGTCCACAGAACCCACCACCTTCTTTAGAAGAGACCTGTGGAACACGATGTGTATCTTATACACCGTAGGGAGCTCCAATCGGTACGCTACTGGGTTAATGACGGCAGTGACCCTAAATGGACCAATAAACCGTGGACCCAATTTAAGGGATGGTATTTTGAGTCTTATGTTTTTTGTGGATAACCACACCCAGTCATCCACACTCAGGTCCAGACCTGGCACACGCCTACTGTCAGCCACATGTTTGTACCTAGCACCCACACTCAACAGGTGCTGTTTAACTCTCCTCCAGACTGATGACAGTTGTGCTCCTAACTGTTCCTCCTCCGGAACGCCGGAAGAGCCCCTCTGACTTAAAGTACAAAATTGAGGATGTAGCCCGTAAACACAAAAAAACAGAGACTCCGCAGACGACTCCTGGCGGTGATTATTGATGGCAAACTGTTGTGAATTAGACTTTTTGGCTCCCTCTTGTGGTCACTAGTGGTATGACTCTGGGATTGTCTTTTTTCTGTTTGGCACTCACCTGGGTCGTTAGTCCAGGGGTGTCGCTATATTAACTTCCTGGATCCTTAGTCCAGTGCCTGGCATCGTTGTAATCAGATCCTTCTGTTGCTCCTGTCTGCTGGTCCTGGCTCTTGCAAAATTAAGCTAAGTCTTGCTTCTTTGTTTTTTGAGTTACTTGCTTTGCTACTATTTTTGTCCAGCTTGTACTAAATGTGATTTCTGACCTTGCTGGAAGCTCTAGGTGGCTGGTGTTCTCCCCCCGGCCATTAGATGGTTCGGGGGTTCTTGAATATCCAGCGTGGATATTTTAATAGGGTTTTTGCTGACCATATAAGTCATCTTACTATATTCTGCTATTAGCTAGTGGGCCTCTCTTTGCTAAATACCTAGCTCATTCTTATGTTTGTCTTTTCCTCTTACCTCACCGTTGTTATTTGTTGGGGGCTTGTATCCAACTTTTGGGGTCTTTTCTCTGGAAGCAAGAAAGGTCTTTCTTTTCCCTTCTAGGGTTAGTTAGTTCTCCGGCTGGCGCGAGACGTCTAGAACCAACGTAGGCACGTTCCCCGGCTACTTCTATTTGTGGTGCTAGGATTAGATATATGGTCAGCCCAGTTACCACTGCCCTATGAGCTGGTTTTTTGTGTTTGCAGACTTTGTATTTATTCCTGAGACCCTCTGCCATTGGGGTCATAACAGTATGCCAGGCCAACATTGAATGTTTAATGCATTGCAGAAGTAGGATATAAGAAAGGAGATTCTGAATTTTTTTTTTCCTCTCTTCCTCCCCTTTACCTCTGAGTGGCTTGAGCTTGCTGCAGACATGAATGTCCAGACCTTGATTACAAGTGTGGACCAGCTTGCTGCTCGTGTGCAAAGCATACAAGATTTTGTTACCAGTAGTCCTTTGTCTGAACCTAAAATACCTATTCCTGAACTGTTTTCTGGAGACCGATTTAAGTTTAGGAATTTCAGGGATAATTGTAAATTGTTTCTATCTCTGAGACTCCGTTCATCTGGAGACTCAGTTCAGCAAGTTAAAATTGTTATCTCTTTTTTACGGGGCGACCCTCAGGATTGGTCTTTCTCGCTAGCGCCAGGAGATCCGGCATTGGCAAATATTGATGCGTTTTTTCTGGCGCTCGGATTGCTTTACGAGGAACCCAATCTTGAGGTTCAGGCAGAAAAAGCCTTGCTGGCTATTTCTCAGGGCCAGGATGAAGCTGAAGTGTATTGCCAAAAATTTCGGAAATGGTCCGTGCTTACTCAGTGGAATGAGTGTGCTCTGGCCGCAAACTTCAGAAATGGCCTTTCTGAAGCCATTAAGAATGTGATGGTGGGTTTCTCCATTCCTACAAGTCTGAATGATTCCATGGCGCTGGCTATTCAAATTGACCAGCGTTTGCGGGAGCGCAAAACCACTAATCCTCTGGTGGTGTTGTCTAAACAAACACCTGATTTGATGCAATGTGATAGAATTCAGACCAGAAATGAGCGGAAAAATCATAGACGTCAGAATGGGTTGTGTTTTTACTGTGGTGATTCTACACATGTTATATCAGCATGCTCTAAACGCCTAACAAGGGTTGCTAGTCCTGTCGCCATTGGTAATTTGCAACCTAAATTTATTTTGTCTGTGACTTTAATTTGCTCATTGTCCTCTTACCCTGTTATGGCGTTTGTGGATTCAGGTGCTGCCCTGAGTCTTATGGATCTGTCATTTGCCAAGCGCTGTGGTTTTGTTCTTGAGCCGTTGGTTAATCCTATCCCTCTGAGGGGTATTGATGCTACGCCATTGGCGGAAAATAAACCGCAGTTTTGGACACAGGTAACCATGTGCATGACTCCTGAACATCGGGAGGTGATTCGTTTTCTTGTTCTGCATAAAATGCATGATTTGGTCGTTTTGGGTTTGCCATGGTTACAGACTCATAATCCAGTCTTGGATTGGAAGGCAATGTCTGTGTCAAGTTGGGGCTGTCAGGGTATTCATGGTGATTCCCCGCCGGTGTCTATTGCTTCCTCTACTCCTTCGGAAGTTCCTGAGTATTTGTCTGATTATCAGGATGTGTTCAGCGAGTCCAGGTTCAGTGTTCTGCCTCCTCATAGGGACTGTGACTGTGCCATAGATTTGATTCCAGGTAGCAAATTTCCTAAGGGAAGACTATTTAATCTGTCTGTACCTGAGCATACCGCAATGCGTTCGTATATCAAGGAATCTCTGGAGAAGGGGCATATCCGTCCTTCCTCTTCCCCTCTTGGTGCGGGATTCTTTTTTGTGGCCAAGAAGGACGGATCTTTGAGACCTTGTATTGACTATCGGCTTTTGAATAAAATCATGTTAAATTTCAGTATCCTTTGCCTCTGTTGTCAGACTTGTTTGCCCGAATTAAAGGTGCCAAGTGGTTCACCAAGATAGATCTTCGTGGTGCGTACAACCTTGTGCGCATTAAGCGAGGAGATGAATGGAAAACCGCGTTTAATACGCCCGAAGGTCATTTTGAGTACTTGGTGATGCCTTTTGGGCTCTCTAATGCTCCTTCAGTGTTTCAGTCCTTTATGCATGATATTTTCCGGAAGTATCTGGATAAATTTATGATCGTTTATCTGGATGATATTCTGTTTTTTTCTGATGACTGGGACTCGCATGTAGAGCAGGTCAGGATGGTGTTTCAGGTTTTGCGTGAGAATGCTTTATTTGTTAAGGGCTCAAAGTGTCTCTTTGGAGTACAGAAGGTTCCCTTTTTGGGGTTTATTTTTTCCCCTTCTGCAGTGGAGATGGACCCAGTCAAGGTACGTGCTATTCATGATTGGACTCAACCCACGTCAGTTAAGAGTCTTCAGAAGTTCTTGGGTTTTGCTAACTTCTACCGTCGTTTTATTGCTAATTTTTCTAGCATTGCTAAACCTTTGACGGATATGACCAAGAAAGGTTCTGATGTTGCTAACTGGGCTCCTGCAGCCGTGGAGGCTTTCCAGGAGTTGAAGTGCCGGTTTACTTCGGCGCCTGTTTTGTGCCAGCCTGATGTCTCACTTCCCTTTCAGGTTGAAGTGGATGCTTCTGAGATTGGGGCAGGGGCCGTTTTGTCGCAGAGAGGCCCTGGTTGCTCTGTGATGAGACCTTGTGCCTTTTTCTCGAGGAAGTTTTCGCCTGCTGAGCGGAATTATGATGTTGGCAATCGGGAGTTGTTGGCCATGAAGTGGGCATTTGAGGAGTGGCATCATTGGCTCGAGGGTGCTAAGCATCGTGTGGTGGTCTTGACTGATCACAAAAATTTGATGTATCTCGAGTCTGCTAAACGCCTGAATCCTAGACAGGCCCGCTGGTCATTGTTTTTCTCCCGTTTTGACTTTGTGGTCTCGTATTTACCAGGTTCAAAGAATGTGAAGGCTGATGCTCTTTCAAGGAGCTTTGTGCCTGACTCTCCGGGAGTCGCAGAACCAGTTGGTATTCTTAAAGAGGGAGTTATCTTGTCAGCCATTTCTCCGGATTTGCGACGTGTGTTGCAGAGATTTCAGGCTGGTAGACCTGACTCTTGTCCACCTGACAGACTGTTTGTTCCTGATAAGTGGACCAGCAGAGTCATTTCCAAAGTTCATTCCTCGGTGTTGGCAGGGCATCCGGGAATTTTTGGCACCAGAGATCTGGTGGCTAGGTCCTTTTGGTGGCCTTCCTTGTCACGGGATGTGCGGTCGTTTGTGCAGTCCTGTGGGACTTGTGCTCGAGCTAAGCCTTGCTGTTCGCGTGCCAGCGGGTTGCTCTTGCCCTTGCCTGTCCCGAAGAGGCCTTGGACACACATTTCCATGGATTTCATTTCAGATCTCCCAGTGTCTCAGGGCATGTCTGTCATCTGGGTGGTATGTGATCGCTTTTCTAAGATGGTCCATTTGGTACCTTTGCCTAAGCTGCCTTCCTCTTCCGATCTGGTTCCTGTGTTCTTTCAGAATGTGGTTCGTTTACACGGCATTCCTGAGAATATTGTGTCTGACAGAGGATCCCAGTTTGTTTCCAGGTTCTGGCGATCCTTTTGTGCTAGGATGGGCATTGAGTTGTCGTTTTCGTCTGCCTTTCATCCTCAGACTAATGGACAAACGGAGCGAACTAATCAGACTCTGGAGGCTTATTTGAGGTGTTTTGTTTCTGCGGATCAGGATGATTGGGTGACCTTCTTGCCATTGGCTGAGTTTGCCCTTAATAATCGGGCTAGTTCCGCTACATTGGTTTTGCCATTTTTCTGCAACTCTGGTTTCCATCCTCGTTTTTCCTCGGGACATGTGGAGCCTTCTGACTGTCCTGGGGTAGATTCGGTGGTGGATAGGTTGCAGCAGATCTGGAATCATGTGGTGGACAACTTAAAGTTGTCACAAGAGAAGGCTCAGCGTTTTCCCAACCGCCGCCGCGGTGTGGGTCCCCGACTTCATGTTGGGGATTTGGTATGGCTGTCTTCTCGATTTGTTCCTATGAAGGTCTCCTCTCCTAAATTTAAGCCTCGCTTCATCGGTCCTTACAAGATATTGGAAATCCTTAATCCTGTGTCCTTTCGCTTGGATCTTCCTGTGTCGTTTGCCATTCACAACGTGTTCCATAGGTCTTTGTTGCGGCGGTACGTTGTACCTGTGGTTCCTTCTGTTGAGCCTCCTGCTCCGGTGTTGGTTGAGGGCGAATTGGAGTACGTGGTGGAGAAGATCTTGGATTCTCGTCTCCCCAGGCGGAGGCTTCAGTATCTGGTCAAGTGGAAGGGCTATGGTCAGGAGGATAATTCCTGGGTGGTTGCCTCTGATGTGCATGCGGCCGATTTAGTTCGTGCCTTTCACGCTGCTCATCCTGATCGCCCTGGTGGTCTTGGTGAGGGTTCGGTGACCCCTCCTTAAGGGGGGGGTACTGTTGTGAATTAGACTTTTTGGCTCCCTCTTGTGGTCACTAGTGGTATGACTCTGGGATTGTCTTTTTTCTGTTTGGCACTCACCTGGGTCGTTAGTCCAGGGGTGTCGCTATATTAACTTCCTGGATCCTTAGTCCAGTGCCTGGCATCGTTGTAATCAGATCCTTCTGTTGCTCCTGTCTGCTGGTCCTGGCTCTTGCAAAATTAAGCTAAGTCTTGCTTCTTTGTTTTTTGAGTTACTTGCTTTGCTACTATTTTTGTCCAGCTTGTACTAAATGTGATTTCTGACCTTGCTGGAAGCTCTAGGGGGCTGATGTTCTCCCCCCGGCCGTTAGACGGTTCGGGGGTTCTTGAATATCCAGCGTGGATATTTTAATAGGGTTTTTGCTGACCATATAAGTCATCTTACTATATTCTGCTATTAGCTAGTGGGCCTCTCTTTGCTAAATACCTAGCTCATTCTTATGTTTGTCTTTTCCTCTTACCTCACCGTTGTTATTTGTTGGGGGCTTGTATCCAACTTTTGGGGTCTTTTCTCTGGAGGCAAGAAAGGTCTTTATTTTCCCTTCTAGGGTTAGTTAGTTCACCGGCTGGCGCGAGACGTCTAGAACCAACGTAGGCACGTTCCCCGGCTACTTCTATTTGTGGTGCTAGGATTAGATATATTGTCAGCCCAGTTACCACTGCTCTATGAGCTGTTTTTTTGTGTTTGCAGACTTGGTATTAATTCCTGAGACCCTCTGCCATTGGGGTCATAACAGCAAACTCAGCCAAAGGAAGAAAGGTAGACCACTCCTCCTGGTTATCAGAGACAAAGCAGCATAAGTACTGTTCCAAATTTTGGTTCATACGCTCCTTCTGACCATTTGACTGAGGATGAAACGCCGAAGAATGAGACAACTTGATCCCCAGCCGTGAGCAAAATGCTTTCCAAAATTTTGCCACAAACTGAGACCCCCTATCAGAAACGATGTCAGACGGAACCCCATGAAGTCTGACCACCTCCTGCACAAATACCTGAGCCAGAGTCTTAGCGTTAGGCAATGAAGGCAAAGACACGAAGTGTGACATTTTAGAAAACCGATCAACAATCACCAAGATGACAGTGTTCCAGCTGAGGAGGGCAAATCCGTGATGAAATCTGTTATGAACTGGTGGTTTAGGAGCAACATGGGACGTGCTCTGAAGGAGGTGGTACCTGTACTGACCGCAGTTCCTGAGCTTAACACAACACTAGAAGTAGCCGTGGGATGTTCCTGTCACTCCCTAGTCATCTCGTCACAGCCGGAGGACTAACTGCCCCTAAAGATAGAAACAGGAAAGCTATCTTGCCTCAGAGAAAATCCCCAAAGGATAGGACAGCCCCCCACAAATATTGACTGTGAGTGGAGAGGGAAATGACATATGCAGAATGAAAACAGGGTGTAGCAAAGGAGGCCAGTCTAGCTAGATAGATAGAACAGGACAGAATACTGTGCGGTCAGTATTAAAAACTAGAAAAATCCACCACAGAGTTTACAAAATCTCCACACCTGACTAAAGGTGTGGAGGGTAAATCTGCTTCCCAGAGCTTCCAGCTTAACTGAATAAATCCATAGAGACAAGCTGGACTAGAAAAAACAAAGAAAGTGCAGAAAGATTAAGTCCACAACAAGTGGACTGCAAAAGAACAAAGCAAGGACTTTTCTTTGCTGAACTGGTCAGAATATCAGGGAAATCCTAGCAGAGATGTGAATCCAACCAGGAACCATTGACAGCTGGCACTGGCTGAAGGATAGAGCCAGGATAAATAGCTGAGCCAGAATAAACGATCAGTGGAAGCAGCTGCTGACTGCTAAATCCAAGGAACAGCAGTTCCACTTAAATCCACCGGAGGGAGCCAAAGAGCAGAACTCACAAAAGTGCCACTTACAACCACCGGAGGGAGCCCAAGAGCGGAATTCACAACAGTACCCCCCCTTGAGGAGGGGTCACCGAACCCTCACCAGAGCCCCCAGGCCGATCAGGACGAGCCAAGTGAAAGGCACGAACCAAATCGGTGGCATGGACATCGGAGGCAACAACCCAAGAATTATCCTCCTGGCCATAACCCTTCCACTTGACGAGATACTGAAGCCTCCGCCTCGAAAAATGAGAATCCAAAATTTTCTCCACCACATATTCCAACTCCCCATCAACCAACACCGGGGCAGGAGGATCAACAGAGGGAACAGCGGGCAGCACATATCTCCGCAACAAAGATCTATGGAAAACATTATGGATGGCAAAAGAGGCTGGAAGGGCCAAACGAAAAGATACCGGATTGATAATCTCAGAAATCTTATAAGGACCAATAAACCGAGGTTTGAACTTAGGGGAAGAAACCTTCATAGGAACATGACGATAAGATAACCAGACTAAATCCCCCACCCGAAGCCGGGGACCAACACATCGACGGCGGTTAGCAAAACGTTGAGCCTTTTCCTGAGACAACGTCAAATTGTCTACCACATGAATCCAAATCTGCTGTAACCTGTCCACCACAGAATCCACACCAGGACAATCAGAAGGCTCAACCTGCCCCGAAGAAAAATGAGGATGAAAACCAAAATTACAAAAGAAAGGCGAAACCAAAGTAGCCGAACTAGCCCGATTATTAAGGGCAAACTCGGCCAACGGCAAGAAAGCCACCCAATCATCCTGATCAGCAGACACAAAGCATCTCAAATAGGTTTCCAAGGTCTGATTAGTTCGCTCAGTTTGGCCATTTGTCTGAGGATGGAACGCCGAAGAAAAAGACAAATCAATGCCCATCCTAGCACAAAAGGCCCGCCAAAATCTAGAAACAAACTGGGAACGTCTGTCAGACACAATATTCTCCGGAATGCCATGCAAACGAACCACATGCTGAAAAAACAATGGAACCAAATCAGAGGAGGAAGGCAGTTTAGGCAAAGGTACCAAATGGACCATTTTAGAGAACCAGTCACAAACCACCCAGATAACAGACATCTTCTGGGAAACAGGAAGATCCAAAATAAAATCCATAGAAATATGCGTCCAGGGCCTCTCAGGGACCGGCAAAGGCAAATGCAACCCACTAGCGCGGGAACAGCAAGGCTTGGCCTGGGCACAAGTCCCACAGGACTGCACAAAAGAACGCACATCCCGCGACAAGGAAGGCCACCAAAAGGACCTATTCACCGTATATGACACTATAACAAATGCTATAAATAACACCGATAAAACTTAACATTTATTAATTTAGATAATAATAAAATTTACAACATACACGACCTAAAAACATATATGACTGCTATCAAAGATACAAGGTGCACACGTTCCCTATGGGACCAACTATCTGTTTCCTACCTTGCAGCGGAGGTTGGCACCCTATAAGACCTGCGCATTGGCGCCCCCGCTCACCGTCGACTAACCCCAACTGACCCTGTTGGGCCCTATCGTGAGGAAAATACACTATCAGCAGACCTTACAGACAGACAAGACAAAACATAAATAGAAAAAGTCACTTAGGGGAATATTGCACTCAATAAAGAGATACTATTGCACTTTTGATTCAGTGCAAAGGACGTGCAACGAGTACTGACTCGTATATCGTATTGCACAATCTGAGCCTAGGCTGCACCTATATATTCACCCTACCTGCCTGCGGGGGTTGGCACCCTACAATCCTGCGCAAATGGCGCCCCCGCTCTAGTCGTCTTTCCCTATTAAACCCTCAAATAGGTATAGGATTGTCATATAATGGCAGGCGGGATAAAGTGTAATAACATAGTGCAGGCAAAATAAAAGTGCAAAAAATAGTGCATATAAAGTGCAGCAATTGCCGTTAACCCCGTGACTTAAGGTATGACCAAGTATGTAAGAGCATTAAATTATGCCTAGCTTATAGCCTTGAGTATGCTTTGCTCGACGCGTTTCCCCTTTGTAGGTTCATCAGGAGACATACCCATATCATAACTGAACAAAATAGTAACTTATCTGACTATGTTCTAAGGAGCGATAAAACCTCTCGCACAGTGGGGAGCAGTGTCCATCCAGCACCTGCCGGTCTCTGTCAGCTAGGCATAATTTAATGCTCTTACATACTTGGTCATACCTTAAGTCACGGGGTTAACGGCAATTGCTGCACTTTATATGCACTATTTTTTGCACTTTTATTTTGCCTGCACTATGTTATTACACTTTATCCCGCCTGCCATTATATGACAATCCTATACCTATTTGAGGGTTTAATAGGGAAAGACGACTAGAGCGGGGGCGCCATTTGCGCAGGATTGTAGGGTGCCAACCCCCGCAGGCAGGTAGGGTGAATATATAGGTGCAGCCTAGGCTCAGATTGTGCAATACGATATACGAGTCAGTACTCGTTGCACGTCCTTTGCACTGAATCAAAAGTGCAATAGTATCTCTTTATTGAGTGCAATATTCCCCTAAGTGACTTTTTCTATTTATGTTTTGTCTTGTCTGTCTGTAAGGTCTGCTGATAGTGTATTTTCCTCACGATAGGGCCCAACAGGGTCAGTTGGGGTTAGTCGACGGTGAGCGGGGGCGCCAATGCGCAGGTCTTATAGGGTGCCAACCTCCGCTGCAAGGTAGGAAACAGATAGTTGGTCCCATAGGGAACGTGTGCACCTTGTATCTTTGATAGCAGTCATATATGTTTTTAGGTCGTGTATGTTGTAAATTTTATTATTATCTAAATTAATAAATGTTAAGTTTTATCGGTGTTATTTATAGCATTTGTTATAGTGTCATATACGGTGAACAGATATAAGTAGGACACGTTTATTGATGTTCTGTGAGATATTCACCAAAAGGACCTAGCAACCAAATCTCTGGTACCAAAAATCCCAGGATGACCAGCCAACACTGAACAATGAACCTCAGAAATTACCTTACTAGTCCATCTATCAGGAACAAACAGCTTCCCCACAGGACAGCGGTCAGGTTTATCAGCCTGAAATTCCTGAAGCACCCGCCGCAAATCAGGGGAGATGGCAGAAAGAATTACCCCTTCTTTAAGAATGCCAACCGGCTCAAGGACTCCAGGAGAATCAGGCAAAAAACTCCTAGAGAGGGCATCAGCCTTAACATTCTTAGATCCCGGAAGATACGAGACCACAAAATCAAAACGGGAGAAAAACAGGGACCATCGAGCCTGTCTAGGGTTCAGCCGCTTGGCCGACTCGAGGTAAACCAGATTCTTATGATCGGTCAAGACCACAACGCGGTGCTTGGCTCCCTCAAGCCAATGTCGCCACTCCTCAAATGCCCACTTCGTAGCCAACAACTCCCGATTACCAACGTCATAATTGCGCTCCCCAGGCGAAAACTTTCTGGAAAAAAAAAGCACACAGTTTCATCAAAGAACCATCAGAATTCCTCTGAGACAAAACGGCCCCTGCCCCAATCTCCGAAGCGTCAACCTCAACCTGAAAAGGAAGAGAAACATCCGGCTGACGCAACACAGGGGCAGAAGTAAATCGGCGTTTAAGCTCCTGAAAGGCCTCAACAGCCACAGAGGACCAATTCGTCACCTAAGCGCCTTTCTTCGTCAAATTGGTCAGGGGCTTAACCACACTGGAAAAGTTGGCAATGAAACGGCGATAAAAATGAGCAAAGCCCAAAAATTTCTCAAGGCTCTTCACCGATGTGGGTTGAATCCAGTCATGAATGGCTTGGACCTTAACAGGATCCATTTCTATAGATGAGGGAGAAAAAATAAAACCCAAAAAAGAGACCTTCTGAACTCTAAATAGGCACTTAGACCCCTTCACAAATAAAGCATTATCACGAAGGATCTGGAATACCATCCTGACCTGCTTCACATGAGACTCCCAATCATCGGAAAAAATCTAAATATCATCCAAATACACAATCATGAATTTATCCAGATAATTGCGGAAAATATCATGCATGAAGGACTGAAATACAGAAGGAGCATTAGAAAGCCCGAAAGGCATCACAAGGTACTCAAAATGGCCTTCGGGCATATTAAATGCAGTTTTCCATTCGTCACCCAGTTTAATACGAACAAGATTATATGCCCCTCAAAGGTCAATCTTAGTAAACCAACCAGCCCCCTTAATCCAAGCAAACAAATTAGAAGAGGGGGAAGAGGAAATTGACATCAAAGGAACGTCACAATGTACCCCTTCACAACCCCAACTAGTCACAGACATAGATTTCCAATCCAGCACCGGATTATGTTCCTGTAACCATGGAAAACCCAGTACAACAACATCATGCAAGTTATGCAACACCAGAAAACGGCAATCTTCCTGATGTGCTGGAGCCATGCACATGGTCAGCTGAGTCCAATACTGAGGTTTATTCTTTGCCAACGGTGTAGCATCAATCCCCCTCAAAGGAATAGGGCTCTGCAAAGGCTGCAAGGAAAAACCACAGCGCCTGGCGAATTCCAAGTCCATTAAGTTCAGGGCAGCGCCTGAATCCACAAATGCCATGACAGAAAAGGATGATAATGAGCAAATCAGGGTCACAGATAAGAGAAATTTAGGCTGTACGGTAATGATGGTAACAGACCTGGCGACCCTCTTAGTACGCTTAGGGCAATCAGAAATAACATGAGCAGAATCACCACAGTAAAAACACAGCCCATTCTGACGTCTGAATCCCTGCCAATCTGCTCTAGTCAAAATCCTATCACATTGCATAGGCTCAGGACTCCGCTCAGAGGACACTGCCATATGGTGCACAACTTTGCGCTCGTGCAGGCGCCGATCAATCTTAAATCAATCTTAATTGCTAGAGACATAGATTCGCTCAAACCAGCAGGCGTGGGGAACCCCACCATAACATCTTTCAGGGCTTCAGAAAGACCCTTTCTGAAAATTGCGGCCAGAGCACCCTCATTCCATTTAGTGAGCACAGACCATTTCCTAAATTTCTGGCAGTTTAATTCTGCCGCTTCCTGACCCTGACATAGGGCCAACAAGGTTTTTTCTGCATGATCCACAGAATTAGATTTGTCATACAATAATCCGAGCGCTTGAAAAAATGCGTCTACATTAAGCAATGCCGGATCCCCTGATTCAAGGGAGAATGCCCAGTCCCGAGGGTCACCACGCAGCAGAGAGATGACGATTTTAACCTGCTGAATGGGATCACCAGAGGAACGGGGTTTCAAAGCAAAAAACAATTTGCAGTTATTTTTAAAGTTCAGAAACTTGGATCTGTCCCCAAAAAACAAATCAGGAGTCTGGACAACATAATTTTGGATACTCTGTACTCTTGCAGCAAGTTGATCCACACGAGAAAACAAACCCTGAACATCCATGCCAGCGCCAAAATCCTGAACCACCCAAAGATTAAGAGGAAAAAAAAGACAAAACAGACTGCAGAAAAAAAAATGGCTCAAAATTTTCCTTTTTTCCTTCTTTTGAGATGCATTTAAATCATTTTTGGCCAGTTGTACTGTTATGAACTGGTGGTTTAGGAGCAACATGGGACGTGCTCTGGAGGAGGTGGTACCTGTACTGACCGCAGTTCCTGAGCTTAACACAACACTAGAAGTAGCCGTGGGATGTTCCTGTCACTCCCTAGACATCTCGTCATAGCCGGAGGACTAACTGCCCCTAAAGATAGAAACAGGAAAGCTATCTTGCCTCAGAGAAAATCCCCAAAGAATAGGACAGCCCCCCACAAATAATGACTGTGAGTGGAGAGGGAAATGACATACGCAGAATGAAAACAGGGTGTAGCAAAGGAGGCCAGTCTAGCTAGATAGATAGAACAGGACAGAATACTGTGCGGTCAGTATTAAAAACTAGAAAAATCCACCACAGAGTTTACAAAATCTCCACACCTGACTAAAGGTGTGGAGGGTAAATCTGCTTCCCAGAGCTTCCAGCTTAACTGAATAAATCCATAGAGACAAGCTGGACTAGAAAAAACATAGAAAGTGCAGAAAGATTAAGTCCACAACAAGTGGACTGCAAAAGAACAAAGCAAGGACTTATCTTTGCTGAACTGGTCAGAATATCAGGGAAATCCTAGCAGAGATGTGAATCCAACCAGGAACCATTGACAACTGGCACTGGCTGAAGGATAGAGCCAGGATAAATAGCCGAGCCAGAATAAACGATCAGTGGAAGCAGCTGCTGACTGCTAAATCCAAGGAACAGCACTTCCACTTAAATCCAACGGAGGGAGCCCAAGAGCAGAACTCACAAAAGTGCCACTTACAACCACCGGAGGGAGCCCAAGAGCGGAATTCACAAGAGAAATCCATGGAGATTTCCGTCCACGGCTTACTAGGTACCTCAAGAGGAAGTATTGTGCCAACAGGACGGGAGCGGTCGTCTTAGCCCTAGCACACGTGGTACAAGCTGACACGTATGAGACCACATCCTGTCGGATCTTGGGCCACCAAAACCGACATGACACCAACTCCAAGGTACCTCTAACCCCTGGGTGGCCAGCCAGGACAGCATCATGATGCTCCGCCAAAACCTTTAAGCGTAGATGAACCGGTACAAAAGATTTGTTGATGGCAAGCTCAGATGGTACCTCCTCCTGAGCCTCGGCAATCTCAGCCTCAACCTCGGTAGTGAGAGCCGAAACCACAACACCCTTTTGGAGGATGGGTACTGGATCCTCCCGAGGTTCTCCCCCCGTAAACACCTGGACAGAGCATCCGCCTTAATGTTTTTAGACCCCGGTCTATAAGTGACAACAAAATTGAACCGCGTGAAAAACAATGCCCAGTGAGCCTGCTTGAGGGACAGACGCTTGGCTGACTCCAAATACAGCAGATTCTTATGATCGGTAATAACAGTTACCTGATGTACCAACCCCTCCAAGAAGTGTCGCCATTAGTGTTGAGCGATACCGTCCGATACTTGAAAGTATCGGTATCGGAAAGTATCGGCCGATACCGGCAAAGTATCGGATCTAATCCGATACCGATACCCGATACCAATACAAGTCAATGGGACTCAAGTATCGGACGGTATTCCTGATGGTTCCCAGGGTCTGAAGGAGAGGAAACTCTCCTTCAGGCCCTGGGATCCATATTAATGTGTAAAATAAAGAATTAAAATAAAAAATATTGCTATACTCACCTCTCCGATGCAGCCTGGACCTCACCGAGGGAACCGGCAGCATTGTTTGCTTAAAATGCGCGCTTTTACTTCCTTCCGTGACGTCACGGCTTGTGATTGGTTGCGTGCCGCCCATGTGGCCGCGACGCGACCAATCACAGCAAGCCGTGACGTAATTTTCAGGTCCTCAATGCCTAATTCTAGGCATTCATGATTTTAAAATTACGTTCCGGCTTGTGATTGGTCGCGTCGCGGTCACATGGGCGACGCGACCAATCACAAGCCGTGACGTCACAGGAGGCAGGAGACGCGCGCATTTTTAAAATTACGTCACGGCTTGTGATTGGTTGCGTGCCACCCATGTGACCGCGACGCGACCAATCACAGCAAGCCGTGATGTAATTTCAGGTCCTGATGCCTATTTCTGCATTCAGGACCTGAAATTATGTCACGGCTTGCTGTGATTGGTCGCTTCGCGGTCACATGGGCGGCACGCAACCAATCACAAGCGGTGACGTAATTTTAAAAATGCGCGCGTCTCCTGCCTCCCGTGACGTCACGGCTTGTGATTGGTCGCGTCGCCCATGTGACCGCGACGCGACCAATCACAAAGCCGGAACGTAATTTTAAAATACTGAATGCCTAGAAGGACCTGAAAATTACGTCACGGCTTGCTGTGATTGGTCGCGTCGCGGCCACATGGGCGGCACGCGACCAATCAGAAGCCGTGACGTCACGGAAGGAAGGAAAAGCGCGCATTTTAAGCAAAGAACACTGCCGGTTCCCTCGGTGAGGTCCAGGCTGCGTCGGAGAGGTGAGTATAGCAATATTTTTTATTGTAATTCTTTATTTTACACATTAATGTTGTATTTTACACATTAATGTTGTTTCGATACCTATACCCGATACCACAATAGTATCGGATCTCGGTATCGGAATTCCGATACCCGCAAGTATCGGCCGATACCCGATACTTGCGGTATCGGAATGCTCAACACTAAGAACCGACCTTTATTAGATAACAAGTAAAAGAATAAGGAATGGTTAAAAGGGGGAATTAAAAAAGAGAGAGGGAGACAATTATCATTCAGAACAGAAACTGCCTGGAAGGATAAGGATAAAACCAGAAAATATAAATGCAAATGCTAAAAAGGGGGGGGACTACCCCAGTGCATTATGTAGCCATATGGTCCCATATGGGTTATGCACCCGGGCTGACTGTGGCTGAGGTGACCAAATTAAAACCAAACCTTCTAAAATCAGACCATATAAAATATATATATATACTCTATTAAAAGGGGACTGCATTCCCGCACCCTCCCTCCAGAGTAGGGAAACGAACATGGGAAGGGGGGAAGGAAGGTGGGGGAAAAATGGGAAGTGGGCATGCAGACCTAAAAGGAAAATCATATAAGACAGAGACTAATACTAAAAACGATGAAGGTACCAGTTAGAAAGCGTATATTTCTAGCCTATGATTCAGACCTTTGGGGGCAAGGCTGTCCAGGGAAAAAATCCACTGGGATTCGGATCTGGACATAGTTTTAATTACACTGTGTTCCAAATTATTATGCAAATTGGATTTAGGTGTGATAAAGGTTTAATAGATTTGTTTTTCAAATAAACTTGTGGATGGTATTATGTCTCAGGGCTCAATGGATCACTGAAATCAATCTTAAACACATGGGATAATTAGTTTTCCAGGTGATTCTAATTAAAGGAAAACTACTTAAAAATGATGTTCCACATTATTAAGCAGATCACAGTTTTCAAGTAACATGGGAAAGAAAAAGGATCTCTCTGCTGCTGAAAAGCATCAAATAGTTCAATACCTTGGTGAAGGGATGAAAACATTAGACATTTCCCGAAAACTTAAGTGTGATCATCGTACTGTTAAGAGATTTGTGGCTGTATCTGAGCACAGATTTGTTTGTGCTGATAAAGGCATAATGAGGAAGATTTCTGCCAGGCAAGTTCATCGGATTAAGAGAGCAGCTGCTAAAAAGCCATTACAAAGCAGCAAACAGATATTTGAAGCTGCTGGTGCCTCTGGAGTCCCTCGAACCTCAAGGTGTAGGCTCCTTCAAAGGCTTGCTGTGGTGCATAAACCTACTATTCAGCCACCCCTAAACAGTGTTCATAAGCAGAAATGGTTGCATTGGGCACACACATACATGAAGACTAATTTCCAAACATTCTTGTTTACTGATAAGTGTTGAGCAACCCCGGATGGTCCAGATAGATGGAGTAGTGGATAGTTGCTGGATGGCCACCATGTCCCAACAAGGTTTCAACAACAGCAAGGAGGTGGAGGGGTCATGTTTTGGACCGGAATCATGGAGAAACAGCTGGTATGGCCCACTAAGGTTCCTGAAGGTGTGAAAATGACCTCTGCAAAGTATATACAGGTCCTTCTCAAAAAATTAGCATATAGTGTTAAATTTCATTATTTACCATAATGTAATGATTACAATTAAACTTTCATATATTATAGAATCATTATCCACCAACTGAAATTTGTCAGGTCTTTTATTGTTTTAATACTGATGATTTTGGCCTACAACTCCTGATAACCCAAAAAACCTGTCTCAATAAATTAGCATATCAAGAAAAGGTTCTCTAAACGACCTATTACCCTAATCTTCTGAATCAACTAATTAACTCTAAACACATGCAAAAGATACCTGAGGCTTTTAAAAACTCCCTGCCTGGTTCATTACTCAAAACCCCCATCATGGGTAAGACTAGCGACCTGACAGATGTCAAGAAGGCCATCATTGACACCCTCAAGCAAGAGGGTAAGACCCAGAAAGAAATTTCTCAACAAATCGGCTGTTCCCAGAGTGCTGTATCAAGGCACCTCAATGGTAAGTCTGTTGGAAGGAAACAATGTGGCAGAAAACGCTGTACAACGAGAAGAGGTGACCGGACCCTGAGGAAGATTGTGGAGAAGGACCGATTCCAGACCTTGGGGAACCTGAGGAAGCAGTGGACTGAGTCTGGTGTGGAAACATCCAGAGCCACCGTGCACAGGTGTGTGCAGGAAATGGGCTACAGGTGCCGCATTCCCCAGGTAAAGCCACTTTTGAACCAGAAACAGCGGCAGAAGCGCCTGACCTGGGCTACAGAGAAGCAGCACTGGACTGTTGCTAAGTGGTCCCAAGTACTTTTTTCTGATGAAAGCAAATTTTGCATGTCATTCGGAAATCAAGGTGCCAGAGTCTGGAGGAAGACTGGGGAGAAGGAAATGCCAAAATGCCTGAAGTCCAGTGTCAAGTACCCAGTCAGTGATGGTGTGGGGTGCCATGTCAGCTGCTGGTGTTGGTCCACTGTGTTTCATCAAGGGCAGGGTCAATGCAGCTAGCTATCAGGAGATTTTGGAGCACTTCATGCTTCCTGGCACCTGCTCACAGTGCCAAAACCACTGGTAAATGGTTTACTGACCATGGTATTACTGTGCTCAATTGGCCTGCCAACTCTCCTGACCTGAACCCCATAGAGAATCTGTGGGATATTGTGAAGAGAAAGTTGAGAGACGCAAGACCCAACACTCTGGATGAGCTTAAGGCCGCTATTGAAGCATCCTGGGCCTCCATAACATCTCAGCAGTGTCACAGGCTGATTGCCTCCATGCCACGCCGCATTGAAGCAGTCATTTCTGCCAAACGATTCCCGACCAAGTATTGAGTGCATAACTGAACATTATTATTTGATGGTTTTTTTGTTTGTTATTAAAAAACACTTTTATTTGATTGGACGATTGAAATATGCTAATTTATTGAGACAGGTTTTTTGGGTTATCAGGAGTTGTAGGCCAAAATCATCAGTATTAAAACAATAAAAGACCTGACAAATTTCAGTTGGTGGATAATGAATCTATAATATATGAAAGTTTAATTGTAATCATTACATTATGGTAAATAATGAAATTTAACACTATATGCTAATTTTTTGAGAAGGACCTGTAGAGTTTCTGACTGACAACTTTCCTCCATGTTATAAAAAGCAGAAATGTGCCTTCAGGAGCCAAATCATCTTCATGCATGACAATGCACCATCTCATGCTGCAAAGAATACCTCTGAGTCATTGGCTGCTATGGGCATAAAAGGAGATAAACTCATGGTGTGGCCACCATCTTCCCCTGTCCTCAACCCTATAGAGAACCTTTTGGAGTATCATCAAGCAAAAGATCTATGAGGGTGGGAGGCAGTTCACATCAAAACAGCAGCTCTGGGAGGCTATACTAACTTCATGCAAATAAATACAAGCAGAAACTCTCCAAATACTTACAAGTTCAATGGATGCAAGAATTGTGAAGGTGATATCAGAGAAGTGTCCTATGTTAACATGTAACTTGGCCTGTTAGGATGTTTTGGAGTTAAATAGCTTTTTGTTCAGTGAATGTGACCTCCTAATGCAGCAAATTCCACAAATGAGCATTTTCAGTTCTTTAAAACATATCAAATGTTTAGAAATTCTACTGTGCTTAGTGTTGAGCATTCCAATACCGCAAGTATCGGGTATCGGTATCGGCGATATCCGATATTTTTCGGGTATCGGCCGATACTAGCCGATACCGATACTTTCAAGTATCGGAAGGTATCGCTCAACACTAACTGTGCTTAATAATTTGGAACAGTGCATTTTAAGTTTTTATTCATTTTGGAGATTATACTGTTATCATTGGGAGGTTTATTCAATAAAATTCGATGTATACTCTAACGGGTGATTACTTTTATTAGACTGACTGTCATTTGCACCGACCATTTAGGAAAATCAGAGAAAAATGTAATTTGCATAATAATTTGGAACATAGTGTAGATTACCCCCTCTTAAACTTTGTCTGGTAGACCGGTAACCCTGATGAAGAAGGACACCACTCCTTCGAAACGCATCGGTTTTTGGTCTCTGTGCTGCCCTGTACTATCCCTGTGACGTCACATGCTGAGTCTCGTGCCAGTCGCGCCCCCTCCTGCTCGTATCCAGGGACGCCACCGGCCAGGGGTTTCCCTGGCTCTACATAGCTTCCGCATTGCATCGCTGCGCTGCAGATGATCACCCCTGCCCGCCCGCCCTCCTGCCTTCATTCTCACACACCGGGTCCTTCTCCCTAGACCAGACTGCATCCACCACACTACACGGAGCTACACCTCCCTCTCGGTGAGTCTTCTTTTGGTCCGTTAGTACTGGTACAATCAGTGTGCGTACCATCTCAGGTTTTGGTTCCGGTTTGGTATAAGCAGCAGTTGACCCGTTGTGGTCGTATGGTGAACGGGTGTACATGGGGCACATTACCCCTTGGGGCTGCATTGTTTTCCCATATTTTGTGAGGATTTATTACAGTTTGTGTGTTACACTGTCACACTAGTTTTTCACATCTAGCTCATTCCCTCTAGCGCAGATTCAGTTGCTTTTACATTCATCAGTGTTTAAAAAAATGTTCATGTGCTGAGATAATGTAATAAATGTGCCCCTGCCGTGTACTGTGCAATGGCTGGGTCTGACCATACAGGAACATGGTCTGATCATAGCACATCTCTTGGGCATGGGAGGCAGCTAAAGAGACTATACAGATATTACAGCAGAGGATCACAGCTGATTCTTTTTGTAAAGGAAAACATTGTACCTCACAGAAAGAATCAGCTGCTATCTCATGCTGTCCTGTCTATATACTCTCTTTTGTTTCTTCCCCTGCCCAGGAGATGTGGTATAACTACACCAATTTAAGGTTACGCAACATAACTGACTTCTTTTCTTCTGCTACTTTAGTCTAATAGATTGAAGAAGCACATTTTAAGACAAATTATTTTTAATTTTGATGTTGATTGTGGCCAGTAGTGAGGCATATGCATCACGATGTTCTGAGGAAAATACTGAGACTCAGAGGTATAAAGGGCAATTATTAAGAGCCATTAAATTTTTAATCCTTGCACTGCTTGAAATATTTTCATTGATATCTATCTATTTAATATTTGAAAGAATCCATTTTATCCCACTGAAAAACAGTTTTCTTCTAAAAACGTTTAAATTATTTTGAAGTAATTTTTAATAGCGGCTAACAATTATGCTTTTATGATGCTTTTAAGGAGTGAATTGTGGAAAAGCAAACATACCCCCACGGTTTAATTTTGATCCATTTCAACCAGTAATTGGCACTGAATCTTACAGTCATTTTTCTCTGGCCTATTAACATAATTTGAATTTTTAATTGCATTTCATAATTACTTGTTGGAGTTAACAAAGAGCGTAATTTATTCAAGTGTTTACGAACAAAAACCCAAATGTAACAAAAAAGTAATTTGTAATTTATTGAGCTCGTTGAAACACTTTTAAAGGGGATTAAGAAGGGCTTCTTATGGTGGCAGTCGTAAGTTTGATTATCTCAATTTAATTTTCGTCTCCAACTTCCATATTGTATTTAGTTCAGTTTAAAAGTTCTGTAGAAATGTCACAAAAGGAAGACCCCTTTATGTTACAGCAAGATCAGTGACTGTCGTTATGATTATAAATTGCATTTGATTTCTTTATTCATTCTCCTACATTGTTCTTTATGCATTCAAAACAAAGAAATCTCCGTGTTAATAAAAATCATTGCACTGTCAAGGTCTGAACATTGCTGTGTGTGAAAGATTTTGTTAGTATAAGGTTAAGAGCAGAACCAATTTGGGACCCATGAGTGTTATAGTCTTACCACAGCACGCATGTAGTTGACAAGCTATTTATTCTCAGCTATTTTGTTTCCTCTGCTTCTTTATAGTGAAATCGTTGATATAAAATAGTCCGGATTTCTGAACTTCTAAATGTTTTTGTTTTTTCTAACCTAAAATTGTGCTGCAGAAGTGTAAAAAGTCATTCAAACTAATGTAGACATGTCAGATCTCCTAATCTATCCTACCTTATGCAGTGCAGCGGCAACCTATTAGTTTTACAAGGCAACATATAATGCTTAATTTTAACTGTAGTGACGATACTTAAATTGAGAATTTAGGTTTATATTGCGATATTGTTGGTAAACTTTTAATGTGAACATGTAGAATATTTTATACATAAAACATTTAACATATATATGGTAATATAAAAAATGCTTCAAAGTAAGAATGCTTTCCAAAACAGATGTGTTAATATTTTATTTTTTAGCAATTAACAAAATGCAAAGTGAATGAAATTTTTTTTTTAGATCAAATCAATATTTGGTGTTGCCACCCTTTGTCTTTAAAGCAGCATAAGAAAAGAATCAATACTTCTGGTTACACTTGCACACAGTTTTTGAAGGAAATCTGCAGGTAGGTTCTTCCTAACATTTTGGAGAGATAAACACAAATCTTCTGTGGATGTAGGCTTGCACATATCCTTCTGTCTATTTATGTAATCTCAGCCACACTTGATAATGTTGAGATCAGGCCTCTGTGATGGCCACACGTCACTTCCAGGACTCCTTGTTCTTATTTACACTGAAAATAAATAGGTCCTAATAAATTGGCTGTATGTTTGGGTCATTGTCCTATTGCAGAACAAATTTAGAGCCAATTAAATTACTTTCTTATGGTAGTCGATGACGGATAAGTGTCTGTATTTATCAGCATTTACGACACCAAGGGAACTTAGTGTCGCACATGAGAAACACAGCATGCTTGCTTCCCTTAGAAATTAGAAGATGCTAAGCAATGCAGTCAGCTAAGAATTGACAAACTATTTTGACCCAACTACACCCATTTACTCTTTAGAGAATTCTGGGCAGAAATGTTCTTTATGTAAGAATTGCAGGTGAAAATCATATCTTTGACATAGAAACAAAGCCAAATTATGGAACTGGGTTCAGAAAAATGGCAGCAGGTGCTCTGGACTGAATTAAAATTTGAAATACACTGCTCAAAAACTAAAGGGAACACTAAAATACCACATCCTAGATATCACTGAATAAAATATTCCAGTTGCAAATCTTTATTCATTACATAGTGGAATGTGTTGAGAACAATGAACAAAAATAATCAATATAAATCAACATGAATATCCCATGGATGTTGGATTTGGAATAATACACAAAGTAAAAGTGGAAAATCAAATTACAGGCTGATTTAACTTCAGTGGAAATGCCTCAAGACAAGGAAATTAAACTCAGTAGTGTGTATGGCTTCCATGTGCCTGTATGACCTCCCTACAATGCCTGGGCATGCTCCTGATGAGGTGGCAGATATTTCCCTGAGGAATCTCCTCCCAGACTTGGATTTAAGCATATGTCAACTCTTGGACAGTTTGTGGTGCAATGTGGTGTTGATGGATGGAACAAGACATGATGTCCCAGATGTGCTCGTTTGGATTCAGATCTGGGAAACAGGCAGGCCAGTCCATAGCATCAATGCCTTCATCATGCTGGAACTGCTGACACACTTCATCCAAATGAGGCCTAGCATTGTCATGCATCATAAGGAACCCAGGGCCCACTGCACCTGTATATGGTCCCACAATGGGTCTGAGATCTCCTGCCGGGATCTAATGGCAGTCAGGGTACCTCTGGCTAGCAAATGGAAGGATGTGCAGTCCTCCAGAGAAATGCCTCCCCACACCGTTATTGACCCACTGCCAAATCAGTTACGCTGGAGGATCTTGTAGGCTACAGGATGTTCTCCATGGCATCTCCAGACTCTGTCATGTCTGGCACATGTGCTCAGTGTGAACCTGCTCTCATCTGTGAAGGGCAGGGGGAACCAAGGTCGAATCTGCCAATCTTGGTGTTCTCTGGTAAATGCCAATCGCCCTGCATGCTGTTGGGCTGTAAGCATATTGCCCACTTGTGGATGTTGGGCCCTCATACCATCCTCATGGAGAGTGTTTCTGACAGTTTGAACAGACAAATGGATGTTAGTGGCCTGCTGGAGGTCATTTTGCAGGGCTCTGGCACTCGTCAAAAAGGATGGAAATAGAGAAATGGCCTGTGGTCACCACTCTGCAGAACCACAGCTTTATAGGGGCTATCTTGCTAATTGCCTATCATTTCTACCTGTTGTCTGTTCCATTTGCACAACAGCAGGAGATATTGATTCACAATCAGTGTTGCTTCATAACTGGATAGGTTGATTTCACAGAAGTGTTATTGACTTGGCATTACATTGGTTTGTTTAAGTGTTCCCTTTATTTTTTGGAGCAGTGTAAATTTGCTGTAACAAAAGGAAGTTTGTTCACCAAAGTGCTCGAGAGCAGTGCGATAAGGAGTGTCTGCAGGCAACATTGAAGAATTGTAGTGGTATCTTGCAAGTTCTGGGCTGCATTTCAGCAAATGGAATTGTGAATTTTGTCCTGAAATAATGGTGTCCTCAATGCTGAGAAATGCAGGGAAATACTTATCTATTATGCAGAACCATCATGGAGATGTCAGATTGACTCCAAATTTATTCTGCAGTAGAACAATGACCCCAGACTTACAGGTGATGTGATTAAGAATAATCTTTAGTGTAAAGAAGAACAAGAAGTCCTGAAAGGGATGATAGAAGTCCCACAGCGCCCAGCTCACAACAACGAGTATTTGTGGGATTACATGAAGAGACAGAAAGATTTGTGCAAGCCTACATCCACAGAATATCTTTGGCTAGTTCTCTAAGGGTACTGTCTCACAGTGGCACTTTTGTCGCTACGACGGTACGATCTGTGACGTTCCAGCGATATCCATACGATATCGCTGTGTCTGACACGCAGCAGCGATCAGGGACCCTGCTGAGAATCGTACGTCGTAGCAGATCGTTTGGAACTTTATTTCGTCGCTGGATCTCCCGCTGTCATCGCTGGATCGTTGTGTGTGACAGCGATCCAGCGATGCGTTCGCTTGTAACCAGGGTAATCATCGGGTTACTAAGCGCAGGGCCGCGCTTAGTAACCCGATGTTTACCCTGGTTACCAGCGTAAAAGTAAAAAAAAAAAAAAAAACGTACATACTCATTCCGGTGTCCTTCAGGTCCCTTGCCATCTGCTTCATGCTCTGACTGACTCCCGGCCATAAGGCAGTACAGAGCACAGCGGTGACGTCACCACTGTGATCTGCTTTCACTTTACGGCGGCACTCAGTCAGAGCGGGAAGCAGACTGCAAGGGACCTGACAGACACCGAAATGTGAGTATGTACGGTTTGTTTGTTTTTTACTTTTACGCTGGTAACCAGGGTAAACATCGGGTTACTAAGCGCGGCCCTGCGCTTAGTAACCCGATGTTTACCCTGGTTACCCGGGGCCTTCGGCATCGTTGGTCGCTGGAGAGCGGTCTGTGTGACAGCTCTCCAGCGACCACACAACGACTTTCCAACGATCACGGCCAGGTCGTATCGCTGGTCATGATCGTTGGAAAGTTGCAGAGTGTGACAGTACCCTTAGATGTTAGGAACAACCTTCCTGCCGAGTTCCTTTTGCAATTGAAAGTGTACCTAGAATAATTCTTGCTTTGATGTTGTTTTGAAGGCGAAGGGTGATACAACAAATATTGAATTGATTTAGATGTCTCTTTTGTGCTTTTACTTTGCATATTGTTATTAGATAAAAATAAATTAGCACCTCTTTTTATAAAAGCATTGTTATTTTGCAGTATTTTTTGCACAGCTACATACAACCTTTGCACAGTACTGTGCATTGTAATACATATATATATATATATATATATATATATATATATATATATATATATATATATATATATATATATATACACTCACTGGCCACTTTATTAGGTACACCTGTCCAACTTCTTGTTAACACTTAATTTCTAATCAGCCAATCACATGGCGGCAACTCAGTGCATTTAGGCATGTAGACATGGTCAAGACAATCTCCTGCAGTTCAAACCGAGCATCAGTATGGGGAAGAAAGGTGATTTGAGTGCCTTTGAACGTGGCATGGTTGTTGGTGCCAGAAGGGCTGGTCTGAGTATTTCAGAAACTGCTGATCTACTGGGATTTTCACGCACAACCATCTCTAGGGTTTACAGAGAATGGTCCGAAAAAGAAAAAAATCCAGTGAGCGGCAGTTCTGTGGGCGGAAATGCCTTGTTGATGCCAGAGGTCAGAGGAGAATGGGCAGACTGGTTCGAGCTGATAGAAAGGCAACAGTGACTCAAATCGCCACCCGTTACAACCAAGGTAGGCCTAAGAGCATCTCTGAACGCACAGTGCGTCGAACTTTGAGGCAGATGGGCTACAGCAGCAGAAGACCACACCAGGTACCACTCCTTTCAGCTAAGAACAGGAAACTGAGGCTACAATTTGTACAAGCTCATCGAAATTGGACAGTAGAAGATTGGAAAAACGTTGCTTGGTCTGATGAGTCTCGATTTCTGCTGCGACATTCGGATGGTAGGGTCAGAATTTGGCGTAAACAACATGAAAGCATGGATCCATCCTGCCTTGTATGGAGCATCTTTGGGATGTGCAGCCGACAAATCTGTGGCAACTGTGTGATGCCATCATGTCAATATGGACCAAAATCTCTGAGGAATGCTTCCAGCACCTTGTTGAATCTATGCCACGAAGAATTGAGGCAGTTCTGAAGGCAAAAGGGGGTCCAACCCGTTACTAGCATGGTGTACCTAATAAAGTGGCCGGTGAGTGTATATATATATATATATATATATATATATATATATATATATACCGTATTTTCTGGTGTATAAGACGACTGGGCATATAAGACGACACCCAACTTTTCCATATAAAATATGGAATTTGGGATATGCCTGCTGTATAAGACTGGGGTCATCTTATACGCCCAGTCATCTTATACAGCGTGTGGTTCCCAGGGTCTGAAGGAGAGGAGACTCTCCTTCAGGCCCTGGGATCCATATTCATGTTAAAAATAAAGAATAAAAATAAAAAATATGTATATACTCACCCCTCCGAGAAGCCTGGCTCTCACCGGTGTAAGCGTCTGCCTCTGTTCCTAAGAATTGCAGCATGAAGGACCCTCGATGACGTCACGGTCAGGTGACTGGCCTGTGATTGGTCCGTGACCGCTAATGTGACCAGTCACCTGACCGTGACGTCATCGAAGGTCCTTCACGCTCTGCAATTCTTAGGAACGGAGGCAGACGCTTACATCGGTGAGAGCCAGGCTTCTCGGAGGGGTGAGTATATACATATTTTTTATTTTTATTCTTTATTTTTAACATGAATATGGATCCCAGGGCCTGAAGGAGAGTCTCCTCTCCTTCAGACCCTGGGAACATCCAGGATCGCTCCCTGCACACGCCGTACCCGGCGTTTAAGACGACCCCCGACTTTTGGGACAATTTTTAGGGGTTAAAAAGTCGTCTTGTACGCCGGAAAATACGGTATATATATATATATATATATATATATATATATATATATATATATATATATATATATATATATATATATATATATATATATATATACACAATTGCAATGTAAGATCATTAAAACAGATGTCTCATTTGTTAGATTGTTTGAGTAATTTGCCAGTGCTACAAGCTATCATTTAAACCTGTCCACGCACGCATAAGACGATATTATGGACATCTGCATTGCTTGTGTACTATTTATATGAGAGCGAAAAGTGTATTGTGCTGTTGGTACTATAGGATTTATACATTTTCATACCTGCCAACAGTACAGATTTTAGAAAAACAATTATGTTAATTGAATCACAAAAAGACAGTATTTTTGGAAGATCTGTCACCAGGTCAAAATTTCCATTTTTTCCTTTTATTATTTTCCAGTGCTTTCCTAAGTATGTCCCTTTTTTCTTCTTTTTTGAAATTTGCCACTTGGTTATAGAGATGTTTATCTTTTGCTAATTTTTATGGGCTTTATAAAGGGGCGTTGCTCACAGGATTCTTAGTGACTAGTGTTGAGCGATACCGTCCGATACTTGAAAGTATCGGTATCGGAAAGTATCGGCCGATACCGGCAAAGTATCGGATCTAATCCGATACCGATACCCGATACCAATACAAGTCAATGGGACTCAAGTATCGGACGGTATCCCTGATGGTTCCCAGGGTCTGAAGGAGAGGAAACTCTCCTTCAGGCCCTGGGAACCATATTAATGTGTAAAATAAAGAATTAAAATAAAAAATATTGCTATACTCACCTCTCCGACGCAGCCTGGACCTCACCGAGGGAACCGGGAGCCTTCTTTGCTTAAAATGCGCGCTTTTCCTTCCTTCCGTGACGTCACGGCTTCTGATTGGTCGCGTGAAGCCCATGTGGCCGCGACGCGACCAATCACAGCAAGCCGTGACGTAATTTCAGGTCCTTCAGGATTTTAAAATTACGTTCCGGCGTTGTGATTGGTCGCGTCGCGGTCACATGGGCGACGCGACCAATCACAAGCCGTGACGTCACGGGAGGCAGGACACGCGCGCATTTTAAAATGCACGCATCTCCTGCCTCCCGTGATGTCACGGCTTGTGATTGGTCGCGTCGCCCATGTGACCGCGACGCGACTAATCACAACGCCGGAACGTAATTTTAAAATACTGAATGCCTAGAAGGACCTGAAAATTACAGGTCCTCTTTAACAAGAACCTGACAATTTCACCATGCCCCTGAAATTTGTGCTATTCTACTTTTCTTAAAGGGACTCTGTCACCTGAATTTGGAGGGAACAATTTTCAGTCATATGGGCGGGGTTTTCGGGTGTTTGATTCACCCTTTCCTTACCCGCTGGCTGCATGCTGGCTGCAATATTGGATTGAAGTTCATTCAATGCGTAAGGCAAGATTACCTTGTGCAGGCATGTACTATGGAGGACAGAGAATGAACTTCAATCCAATATTGCAGCCAGCATGCAGCCAGCAGGTAAGGAAAGGGTGAATCAAACACCCGAAAACCCCGCCCATATGACTGAAAATTGTTACCTCCAAATTCATGTGACAGAGTCCCTTTAACAGACCCTTTATTCATATTCCAAAAATCTATTTTAAAGCTGCTATAGCCGATGACTTGTCTCGTGTCTAGCTGTGTCCTATATCACTGCTGCCTCCCGTGGCAGTGAAGCCGGATGTACACAGAATTGTCAGGGAAGCAGAGATTTGCAAAGGGCCAGTGGTGACACCGCTCTTGGAAATCATCTTACTCATGCTCACAGGATCATAATAACATGGAAAATGGGACGTTTAGTTTGGGGAAAACCATATAATCACAAGTTTCCCACTAATTTGCATATTGCCACTGCAGTTATATTTTTACATATGAAAAAATCAATAAAACAGTAAAATGAGATACTTCAGAAGGGTATAAAGATAGCAATTAATATATGGTGGCGGTTATGGGGTCCTGGGCAATGCTGTCTGGTTCCTTTTAAGCAAATCCTGCTCAAAAGTGACCATTTTGAGGCATTTTCAGGTGTTGGCAAAATGTAGCTTAAGTGTACTGATTTTGAACATTCAAATTTCAACTCTATAGTTTATACATACAATACAGACTTTATGAAGTTATAGAAAGAGAATAAAAGAAAATTATGTGTTTTTTTATGTGTGTAACAACTGTACCTCATGCAAAACCAAATAAATGTCTAATGAGCAATTTAACCCCTTAATGACAGCCAATACGTCTTTTAACTGACCTGAGATATAAGAGAATAGCCTCCCCATACAGGTGACAATCCAGCAGCTGTTGGCTGTACACTATAGCTGACAAATTGCTGTATCAGCCACGATCAGTGTTGGCACCGTCCAAATCTGTTTAACCCCTGAGATGCTGCTGTCAATAATGACTACATCATATAAATGGTTAACAGAGTTTGGGGGCTTCCTCTTTATCCCAACTGGTGCCCTCAGATCATGATTGTGTGGTCCTGATGTTTGCCATGGCAATTCATGACGAATTTGGGGCCTTAGAGTCTGATGGCTGTTGTAACCTGTTCAGAAGTTAGCGGCATTTACGTGGTAAAAATACACATTTTCATTTCTGTCACGCTACTCTGCATTAATTCCTGAAAATCACCTGAAGGGTTAATACACTACCTAACTGCAGTTTTAAATATGTCAGGGGGTGGTGTTTCTAAAATGGTATAACTTTTGGGGGGTTCCCTATATATATAGGACCCCTAAATGCACTTCAAACATGGATAGGTCTCTAAAAAAATAAATTTTGTAAATTTCCTTGAAAAACTAAAAAATTACTGCTACATTTTTAAACCTCCTAAAATGCTAACAAAATAAAAGAATATTTTACAAATGGTGCTGATGTAAAGCAGACAAGAGGGAAATGTTATTTATTAATGGTTCCCTGTGGTATGACTATCTGGATTAAAGGGATAATCATTCACAGTTTGAGAATTGCAAATTCTTTTTACATTTTTCTCAAATTTCTGATATTTTTCATAAATAAACACAAAACACATCGACCTAAATTTACCATCATCATAAAGCATAATGTGTCACGAAAAAACAATCTCAAAATCACTAGGATTTGTTGAAGCGTTCCAGAGTTATTACCACATAAATTGACACTGGTGAGATTTCAAAAATTTGGCTCCGTCACTAAGGGGTTAAGAAACCTCCCTCCCTATCTAGCCTTGCACTACCCAGGCACCAAGGGAGTTCCGGGCTATATATAATTAACATGAAGCCAGCCACACTACTTACAGTGTCATGTAAAATTTTGGGCACCCCTGGTCAAAATTATAATTATTATCAACAGTTAAGCAAGTTGAAGATGAAATGATCTCTAAAAGACCTAAAGACACATTTCCTTTGTATTTTAGCCAAAATATATATATATATTTTCATAATTGCATGACTAGTACCTAGTGGCAGCTGTTTTTGAAAGTATCATAGCTGGTAAACACTTTTTGTAGCCAGCCCAGAGTCTTTCAATTCTTGTTTGAGGGATTTTCATTCATTCTTCCATGGAAATTTTTCCTGTTCTGTGAGATTCCTTGGTCGTCTTGCATGCACTGCTATTTTGAGGTCTAGCCACAGATTTTCAATGATGTTCAGATCAGGGGACTGTGATGGCCATTTTAAAATCTTAAGTTTTCACCTTTTGAGGTAGTCTATTGTGGATTTTAACATGCATTTAGGATTATCATCCATTTGTAGAAGCCATCCTCTTTTCAACTTCTGCTTTTTTACAGATGGCGTTATGTTTGCATCACTGAATCCATTCTTTCCTTCAAATATTCTCTGTGGCATTCGCTGCAAAACAAACCAAAAGCATGATTGATCCACCCCCATACTTAATGTTCTTTTCCTGAAATTCTGTGCCCTTTTTTCTCCACACATACCCTTGATCATTGTGGCCAAAGAGTTATATTTTAACCTAATCGATCCCCAGGATATGTTTGTAAAATGCATCAACCTTGTTTAGAGGTTTTCTTCTGATAACTGTTCCATGAGGGCCATATTTGCACAGGTGTCTCCGAACCATAGAACAATGAAGCAGGCAATCTGATAACTCTTCCATTAAGGCCATATTTGTACAGGTGTCTCTGATCAGTAGAACAATGTACCACAACTCCAGAGTCAGCTAAACCTTTCTGATGGTCTTTTGCAATCAAGTGTGGGTTCTAATTTGCATCTCTAGCAATCCTATGAGCAGCTCTCACTGAAATTTTGCATGGTCTTCAAGACCTTTTCTTGACCTCCACTGTTCCTGTTAGCTGCCATTTCTTAATTACATTTCGAGATGGCAAGTTAAAAAAGCTTTGCTATCTTGTTATGGTCTTTTGCATTTTGGCCTCCACATTTTCATTTTCAGAGTGTCAGCCCCTTTTCCTTTTAATAATTTTTAAAATGTAAAAAATAACAACATATCTATATCTATCTATCTATATATCTATCTATCTATCTATATATATATATATATATATATATATATATATATATATATATATATAAATATATATATATTGTAGCGTGGCTAAAGGGTGTCTAATCGACGGGAGATATGTGCCGCATAGATGGCTTGCCACTGTGATGTAACCATAGCTACCTATATGTCTGCCAGGACCTGTGGTGATGTCAGACCACATGGCTAATCATGTGATGGGTTACTGGGTGTGGTTAGCTCTATATAAGACAGGCTAATGTTTAACACAGTGGATATGTGTGGAGGTGCTAGCCTCCAGTGTGTTAAGGCTCCAGCACTGAGCCTGAAGGAATGGACACTTGTTTTTTTCCCTTTTGCCTGAGTTAAAGGCGGTTTGTTTTTCCTGTTTATGCTAAACTGGTTTATGAAGCAATAAACCTTTGAACTTTTGTTGGAACCTGCCTCCTAAGTGTCAGCCGTTGCACCTGAGTGAGTGAAATCCCTACAATTGGTGGTAGACGTGCTGGCAGCGTTCCCAGTGGAGACGTAAGTCTATTTTTTGGATGTCCTGGGTCAAGTCGGCTGTAAGCCAGCAAGCATTGCTGGGGAAAATGGAGGACCTGCTGAAACACTTGGTCCAGTCGCAGTCACAGCAGCAAGAGGCTAACAGGCTGTTTATGCAGCAGTTGCAACAGAACCAGCAAGAGACCAACAAGCTGTTGATGCAGCAGATACAACAGAGTCAGCAGGAGCAACGGCAGAGTCAGCAGGAGCAACGGCAGCAGATGCAGCTTCTGGCAACTGCCATCCAGGGCAAGACGAGCGCCCCAACCCCAGGTTTGGCTGATGACACCAACGTCCGGAAGACGGTAAGACGCGCATTACAGAAAATGACCCCCGGGGATGATGTTGAGGCCTTCCTGACGGTGTTTGAGAGGGTCGCTGAGAGGGAAAAATTCCCGCCAGAGCAGTGGGCAGAGGTACTGGCGCCATACCTGACGAGAGAACCCCAGAAGGTGTACTATGATTTGACCTTGCAGGATGCCAAAGAGTATCACAAATTGAAAGTCGAGATTCTCGCACATTTTGGGGTGACACTGACTGTTGAGGCACAGCGAGTTCACTGCTGGGCCTATCACCGGGACAAACCGCCTCGCTCCCAAATGTTTGACCTGTTGCACCTGGTCCAGAAATGGCTGCAGCCAGAGTTATGTACACCTGCACAGATGGTGGAACGAGTGATGATGGATCGGTTTGTGCATTCCCTCCCGAGGTCCATACAGACTTGGGTTGCCCAGGGTGATCCCCAGAATGCCGACGAACTGATCGGACTGGTCGAGGTGCCACGGGCCAGGACATATAGCTGCCCGTTGTTCCCAGACCACTGAGCAGATGGACTGCAGCATGGGACGTTGTTGTTCATACTATGCGTATCCAGCCTGCAGTGTGAACTCTCCGCCCAACAAGGGACCTCAAGCGTGTCCCATAACGGTGAACGGTCGAGCAGCAACGGCGCTGTTGGACTCAGGGAGCTTAGTGACTCTGGTGAGGGCCACTTTCCCTCTCCACCTGCTCCCGGGAAAGAAGGTCGGCGTGCGGTGCATACATGGTGATGCCAAGGACTACCCTTTGGCCAGGGTGGACATTGAAATGGCATGTGGTACTGAGTCCCACCTAGTCGGCATCGTGCAGGACTTGTTGCACCCTATAATTATTGGCCGGGATTTCTGTCTGTTTTGGGATTTGTGGGGAAAAGGTTCTGAGCTCCCTAGCAAGAGTAGGGAACCAGTGAACCCTGGAAGGGTGTCACCACACCCAGAGACAGACAGGTTTCCTTTTTGTGTGCTGGTTGGGGATGAGGAGGAAGTGTCCCCTGCATCTGACACTATGGAGTTGGAGGTAACCGGTGAAAATTTTGGGACTGCCCAACATAGGGACCCCACTCTGAGGGAAGCCTTTAATAATGTCACAGTTATTGACGGGGTGGTACAGGAGCCGGGGGCAGACACAAGGTTTCCTCACTTTCTGATGAGTGGGGAGTTGTTGTACCGGGTCACGAAAATAAGGGAGGAGTTGGTAGAGCAGTTGGTAGTGCCGGGTCCATATAGACGGAAGGTGTTGGACATGGCCCATTCACACATCTTGGGTGGACACCTTGGGGTGGAAAAAACACAGGAACGGGTTGTGCAGAGATTCTGTTGGCCTGGGTGTCACCGAGAAATAGTGAACTATTGCAGGTCCTGCCCTACATGTCAGCTAACTGCTCCCACTCCTCATTTCCAGAACCCCCTTGTGCCACTGCCAATTTTTGAGGTACCGTTCGAGAAAATTGCCATGGACTTGGTTGGTCCCTTAGTTAAATCAGCCCGGGGCCATCAGTATATATTAGTCATCCTGGACTATGCCACACGCTATCCTGAGGCAATTCCCTTGAGAAATTCTTCCTCAAAGAGTATAGCCCGTGAGTTGGTCCATGTCTTTTCCCGGACAGGTCTGCCGAAGGAGATCCTGACTGACCAGGGGACACCTTTCATGAGCAAGGTGATGAGGGAGTTATGCAAAGCCCTGAAAATCTCCCAGTTGAGGACCTCAGTGTACCATCCCCAGTCAGATGGTCTTGTTGAGAGATTTAACAAGACACTGAAGAGCATGCTGAGAAAAGCTATAGAGAAAGACGGTAGAGACTGGGATTGTCTCTTACCCTATCTGATGTTTTCCATTCGTGAATAGTGTTGAGCATTCCGATACCGCAAGTATCGGGTATCGGCCGATACTTGCGGGTATCGGAATTCCGATACCGAGATCCGATACTTTTGTGGTATCGGGAATCAGTATCGGGAATAATATCAATGTGTAAAATAAAAAATTAAAATAAAAAATAGGGATATACTCACCTCTCCGACGCAGCCTGGACTTTACCGCCGTAACCGGGAGCCGTTGTACCTAAGAATGCGCGCTTGCAGGGCCTTAGATGAGGTCACTGCGCTCTGATTGGTCCGTAGCGGTCGCGTGACACCTATGCGACCAATCACAAAGCAGTGACGTCACCTAAGGTCTTTCAAGCGCTTGAAATACCTTAGAAGACGTCACTGCTTTGTGATTGGTCGTGTAGCGGTCACGCGACCGCTACGCGACCAATCAGAAGCTGCGGACATCTTCTAAGGTATTTCAAGCGCTTGAAAGACCTTAGGTGACATCACTGCTTTGTGATTGGTCGCATAGCGGTCACGCGACCGCTACGGACCAATCAGAGCGCAGTAACCTCATCTAAGGCCCTTCAAGCGCGCATTCTTAGGTACAATGGCTCCCGGTTACGGCGGTAAAGTCCAGGCTGCGTCGGAGGGTGAGTATATCCCTATTTTTTATTTTAATTCTTTCTTTTACACATTGATATGGATCCCAGGGCCTGAAGGAAAGTTTCCTCTCCTTCAGACCCTGGGAACCATCAGGGATACCATCCGATACTTGAGTCCCATTTACTTGTATTGGTATCGGGTATCGGTATCGGATTAGATGCGATACTTTGCCGGTATCGGCCGATACTTTCCGATACCGATACTTTCAAGTATCGGACGGTATCGCTCAACACTATTCGTGAAGTTCCACAGGCCTCCACAGGGTTCTCTGTTATGATCCTTAGTGGCTGAGGATCACAGATAGGACTAGCTAA
Source organism: Ranitomeya variabilis (assembly GCF_051348905.1). Lineage (NCBI taxonomy): Eukaryota > Metazoa > Chordata > Amphibia > Anura > Dendrobatidae > Ranitomeya > Ranitomeya variabilis. Next base: position 576,285,670 of record NC_135236.1, read on the forward strand.
GTTACTGAACATAGAACAAGCTCTAGGGAGGTGGTAACTGGACTGACCGCAAAACCTGATCCTAACCAAACACACTAAAGGTAGCCGGTGAACATGCCTAAATTCCTGGACGTCTCGACGCAGCCTGAGAAACTTGCTACCCCTATAGAGAAAGTAAGACCTTACTTGCCTCAGAGAAATGACCCCAAAGATATAGAAAGCCCCCAACAAATAATAACGGTGAGGTAAGGGGAAAATACAAAACGTAGAAATGAAAACAGATTCAGCAAATGAGGCCCACTAATACTAGATAGCTGAAGACAGACAGGGAACTGTGCGGTCAGTAAAAAACCCTACACAAAATATCCACGCTGAGAGTTCAAGAACCCCCACACCAACTAACGGTGTGAGGGGAGAAACTCAGCCCCCTAGAGCTACCAGCAAGCAAGGAAATCACATATTAGCAAGCTGGACAAGAACAAATAAATAACCAAGAAACATATTGAACACTGATGAGCAAAAAATAACCAAACAGAAACTTAGCTTCTCTTGGCGAGACTGATAACGAAGGAATTCAGGACAGATCAAAATAGCACTGAATACATCGACAGCAGGCAACAACTGATAGTCCAGGTGAGCTAAATAGGAAACCAGCTACATAACGAGACAGCTGATCCAGCCTCAGACCTGCAGAATGACACAAAGAGCCACCAGAGGGAGCCCAAAGCCAGCACTCACACAGTACCACTTGTGACCACAAGAGGGAGCCCAAAAACAGAGTTCACAACAGTACCCCCCTTGAGGAGGGGTCACCGAACCCTCATCAAAACCCCCAGGGTGATCAGGATGAGCCACATGGAAGGCATGAACCAAATCGGCCGCATGAACATCAGAGGCGACAACCCAGGAATTATCCTCCTGACCATAGCCCTTCCACTTAACCAAATACTGAAGCCTCCGTCTAGAAATACGAGAATCCAAGATCTTTTCCACCACATACTCCAATTCGCCCTCAACCAGCACCAGGGCAGGGGGCTCAACAGAAGGAACCACAGGCACCACATACCTCCGCAACAAAGACCCATGGAACACGTTATGAATGGAAAACGACGCTGTGAGGTCCAGACGAAAAGACACCGGATTAAGAATTTCCAAAATCTTATAAGGACCGATGAAGCGAGGCTTGAATTTAGGAGAAGAGACCTTCATAGGAACATACCGAGAAGACAGCCATACCAAATCCCCAACATGAAGTCGGTGACCCACACCGCGACGGCGGTTGGCAAAGCGCTGAGCCTTCTCATGTGACAACTTCAAATTGTCCACCACATGGTTCCAAATCTGCTGCAACCTATCGACCACAGAATCCACCCCAGGACAGTCAGAAGGCTCAACCTGACCCGAGGAAAAACGAGGATGAAAACCAGAATTGCAGAAAAAAGGCGAAACCAAAGTAGCAGAACTAGCCCGATTATTAAGGGCAAACTCGGCCAATGGCAAAAAAGTCACCCAATCATCCTGATCAGCAGAAACAAAACATCTTAAATAAGTTTCCAAGGTCTGATTAGTTCACTCGGTTTGGCCATTCGTCTGAGGATGGAAGGCCGACGAAAAAGACAAATCAATGCCCATCTTAGCACAAAAGATCCACCAAAATCTGGACACGAACTGGGATCCTCTGTCAGACACAATATTTTCAGGGATGCCGTGGAAGCGGACCACATTCTGAAAAAATAGAGGAACCAAATCGGAGGAGGAAGGCAACTTAGGCAAGGGCACCAAATGGACCATTTTAGAAAAACGATCACACACCACCCAGATGATAGACATTCTCTGAGAGACTGGAAGATCTGAAATAAAATCCATGGAAATGTGCGTCCAAGGCCTCTTCGGGACAGGCAAAGGCAAAAGCAAACCGCTGGCACGAGAACAGCAAGGCTTAGCCCGAGCACAAATCCCACAGGACTGCACAAAGGAACGCACATCCCGCGACAAGGAAGGCCACCAGAAGGACCTAGCCACCAAATCTCTGGTACCAAAAATCCCAGGATGGCCTGCCAACACCGAAGAATGAACCTCGGAAATAACTTTGCTGGTCCATCTATCTGGGACAAACAGTCTCTCTGGTGGGCAACGGTCAGGTCTATCTGCCTGAAATTTCTGCAGCACTCGTCGCAAATCTGGGGAAATGGCAGACAAAATCACTCCCTCTCTGAGGATACCAGCCGGCTCTGAAACTCCCGGAGAGTCAGGCACAAAACTCCTAGAAAGCGCATCAGCCTTCACGTTCTTCGAACCAGGCAGGTACGAGACCACAAAATCGAAACAGGAGAAAAACAACGACCAACGAGTCTGTCTAGGATTCAGCCAGCAAGCAAGGAAATCACATATTAGCAAGCTGGACAAGAATAAATAACCAAGAAACATATTGAACACTGATGAGCAAAAAATAACCAAACAGAAACTTAGCTTCTCTTGGCGAGACTGATAACGAAGGAATTCAGGACAGATCAAAATAGCACTGAATACATTGACAGCAGGCAACAACTGATAGTCCAGGTGAGCTAAATAGGAAACCAGCTACATAACGAGACAGCTGATCCAGCCTCAGACCTGCAGAATGACACAAAGAGCCACCAGAGGGAGCCCAAAGCCAGCACTCACACAGTACCACTTGTGACCACAAGAGGGAGCCCAAAAACAGAGTTCACAACAGTTCTCACCGTTTGAGCTTCTATATGGCCGACATCCGCGAGGACTCCTGGATGTAGCCAAGGAAACCTGGGAAGCCGAAGCCACGCCCCACAGAAGCGTCATTGAGCATGTGGCCCTGATGCAGCAGAGGATTGCAAAGGTGATGCCTATCGTGAAAGAACACCTCCTCCAGGCACAAGAAGCTCAGGCCAGAATCTACAACCGGTCTGCAAGAGTGAGGCAGTTCAATCCGGGAGACCGAGTTCTTGTGTTAGTTCCGACGGTGGAAAGCAAGTTCTTGGCCAAATGGCAAGGGCCATATGAGGTTGTCGAGAAACTTGGTGAAGTAAATTATAAAATTCACCAACCAGGAAGACGGAAACCATTCCAAGTGTACCATGTCAACCTCATCAAGCCGTGGCAAGATAGAGAGCCGACAGTAACTCCATCGTTGTTAAGCAACCCAGAAGGTGAGGTTGGAGCAGTTACTATAGCGGAGACGCTATCGAAGACCCAGAAACAACAGTGCCGGGAGTTACTCCAGAAAAACAGGGACCTGTTTTCAGAGTTGCCAGGACACATGAAGGTCATAGTGCACAAGGTCCTAACAGAGCCACATGTGTGGGTGAACGTGAAGCCCTATCGTATTCCTGAGGCTCGTCGAGAAGTTATCTCCAAGGAAGTGGAGCATATGTTGAAGCTTGGAGTTATTGAGGAATCCAAGAGCGGTTGGTCGAGCCCAATTGTCCTGGTCCCAAAACCTGATGGAGAGTGGAGGTTTTGCAACGACTATCGGAAGTTGAATGAGGTCTCCAAGTTTGACGCTTATCCCATGCCCCGCGTTCATGAGCTCATCGAAAGGCTTGGGCCCGCCAGGTACATAACCACCTTGGATTTGACGAAGGGGTATTGGCAGATCCCCACTGCACAGGAAGCCAAGGAGAAGATGGCGTTTTCTACACCAGATGGATGTTTCCAGTATGTCCGGATGCCGTTTGGCCTACAGGGAGCTCCGGCGACCTTCCAGAGGGCTATGGATAGAATCCTTGCACCCCATAAGGCATACGCTGCTGCGTACCTGGATGATATCGTCATCTTTAGCCCGGACTGGGAGAGTCATCTGGAAAAGGTCCAAGCGGTGTTTGATGCTATAAGAGAGGCCAGATTTACAATAAACCTGAAGAAGTGTGCCTTGGGTAAAGAAGAAGCTAAGTACCTTGGATACATAGTGGGTCGTGGAGAAATAAAACCCCAAATCAGTAAAGTGGAGGCAATTCAAACATGGCCAAAACCAGTTTCCAAGAAGCAAGTTAAAGCCTTCCTGGGAATCGTGGGATATTACAGGAGGTTCATCCCACACTTCGCCACGATGGCTGCGCCTCTGACTGACCTGCTAAAAGGGACAAAATCAGTAATGGTTAAGTGGTCCGAAGAAACAGAGTCAGCCTTCCAAGAAATGAAAGAGGCTTTGTGTAAGCACAAGGCTTTGTCTAGTGGGGGAAAGTGCCAAGCCCCACGGCTTTAGGCAGAGGGGGGAGGTATGTAGCGTGGCTAAAGGGTGTCTAATCGATGGGAGATATGTGTCGCATAGATGGCTTGCCACTGTGATGTAACCATAGCTACCTATCTGTGGTGATGTCAGACCACATGGCTAATCATGTGATGGGTTACTGGGTGTGGTTAGCTCTATATAAGACAGGCTAATGTTTAACACAGTGGATATGTGTGGGGGTGCTAGCCTCCAGTGTGTTAAGGCTCCAGCACAGAGCCTGAAGGAATGGACACTTGTTTTTTCCCTTTTGCCTGAGTTAAAGGCTGTTTGTTTTTCCTGTTTATGCTAAACTGGTTTATGAAGCAATAAACCTTTGATCTTTTGTTGGAACCTGCCTCCTTAGTGTCAGCTGTCGCACCTGAGTGAGTGAAACCCCTACAATATATATATATATATATATATATATATATATATATATATATATATATATAATCGTATAAGGTTTACTTCCGTCTGTTTGTCTGTCTTTCTGTTTGTCTGTCATGAAAATCCCACTTCGCTTATTGGTCGCTGCCAGCAGGCCGCGACCAATCAGCGACGGGCACAGTCCTAACACGAATTCGCCCCTTCCTACTCTCTGTCAGTGCCCCCTCCAGTCAGCGCTCACACAGGGTTAATGGCTGCGTTACACCGCGTTATGCCGCGGTGTAACCCAGTCCGTTAATGCTGATATTCACCCTGTGTGACCAACTTGTTACTATTGATGCTGCCTATGCAGCATCAATAGTAAAAATATCTAATGTTAAAAATAATTTAAAAAATAAAAAATCATTATATATTCACCGTCCGGCGCCTTTCCCGCTCCTCGCAACGCTCTGGGCCATGCTTTGCGGTCTCGCGAGATGATGACAGCGGTCTTGCGAGAGCGCTATGTCATCATCTTGTGAGACCGCAATGCATTCTTGGGACCGGAGCGTCACGAGGAGCATCGCAAAACGCCTCGCCTGCATCCGGGGGCCGCCGGAAGGTGAGTATATAACTATTTTTTATTTTAATTCTTTTTTTAACGTGGGCTGTGCTATATACTACGTAGCTGTGCAATACATTATGTGGCTGGGCAATATACTATGTGGCTGTGTTATATACTGTGTGAGCTGTGCTATATACTACATGGGCTGTGTTATATACTACGTGGCTGTGTTATATACTATGTGGCTGTGTTATATACTACATGGGCTGTGTTATATACTGCGTGAGCTGTGCTATATCCTACGTGGGCTGTGCTATATACTACGTGGCTGTGCTATATGCTACATGGGCTGTGTTATATGCTACGTGGGCTGTGTTATATGCTACTTGGCTGTGGTATATTTCTCTGCTGTATCTGTGCATCATGAATCGTGGTATGTGTTAAAGAGGGGGGCCCACTGAGACTCTTTCACCTGGGGCCCTCAAAAACCTGGAGCCGGACTGGCTTCACTGATTGGTCACGCCTGGCCAGCCGCAAACAATCAGTGACAGGCGCAGTCGGGCTGCGAATTGGAGCGGAATTTGAACCACGCTTCGCTAAGTGGTCTCGCCCAGCCGGCCGAATCCTGTATATAAGTCGCATTATTTTGAAAACTTCATAAATAAACTGCGTACATATTCTAGAATACCCAAAGCGATAGAATTGGGCCACCATCTAGTATATATATATATATATATATATATATATATATATATATATATATATATATATATATATATATATATATATATATATGTATATATATATATATATATATATGTATATATATATATATATATATATATATATATATATATATATATATTTGCCTAAATTACAGAGGAAATGTGCCATTTTTAAATTTAGCCCTTTTAGAGATCAGTTCATCTTTAACTTGCTTAAGTGTTCACAATAGCAGCAATTTTGACCAGGGGTGTCCAATAATTAGAACACAAATGTTACATTTTGAACACCAGTGTTCTTTTACGCTTAGACTTTATTCTTTACCTTTAGGAACCTGAATAACAGACTTGCAGAGTTGATGAATGATTTACAGAGCTGAAATTGCACACATGTATCTGTATCTAGCATCAATATTTTAATTATAATATTAAAAAACAAGAAAAATCAAAGTGCTATAAACAAATTGTGCTGATTTGCATCATATTTCACATTTTTATTTAGTCTAATGTTATGCAGAGACAGCATAAGTGTGACTTCCATTACTTGTATACTAATAGAAATACTACTGCAGATGATGTTTTCATGTTGTTACTTTTTCTCAGTCGTTATTTATTTGTTCTTTGTTCTGTCAAATTTCCATAATATACAATTATTTAATTCACTGCTTTCTTTCAAATATATGGTAGCATACACGGTGTTATATGCATCTATGAAGAACTAGTGTAGATTACTTTTGGAAGTATTACTGAAGACTATGTTGTTTTTGACAGTCCACCACGGTAAAGTTAGCATGTTTTACAGAGAACAGTATACTCTAGTGTTTTGTATAGGTGGATATACTGTATAAATATGATACTGTGCTAATATGTTAGGCAGGTTTTGAAAAAATCCTGTAGAGTAAGAATGCTTTCACAAATACAATTGTTAATAGTTTATTTTATTAACAAAATGAAAAGTGAATGAACAAAAGAGAAATCTAAATCAACTCAATATTTTATATGACTGCCCATTCCCTTCTTCAACACAGCTTCAGTTCTTCTACATGCACTCACACACAAACACATGCAAGGATCTTGGAGAACTAACCAAATGTCTATGTGTATGATTGGCAAATCCTTGTGTCACTTCATGTAATAACAAACAGACTTGATGTTGAAATCAGGACTCTTTGGGCAATATCACTTCCAGTACTCCACTGAAGATAGTTCTTTATGACATTTAATGTATGTTTGGATTTGTAGTCCTGCTGAAGAATAAATTTGGAGCCAGTCAAATGTTTTCTTGATGATTTTGAAGAATGGAAGACCATTTTCCTGTTTTTCTTAGCATTGAGGACACCATAAATCCAGGCCAAATACTCAATGGCATTTGCTAAAATGAAGCCCGAAACTTGTAAGGAACACCCACGATGCTTCATTGTTGCCTGCAGATTCTCATATTATTCACTCTTAGCGAACAAACTACTGTTACAGCTAAATTTTTCACATTTTGACTGATCAGTCCAAAGCTTCTCTGCCATGTTTCTGCACCCAGTTCCTATATTTTTGTGCATAGCTTAGCTTTATTATATGTTGAAGGTATTAGTAAAATAATGGGAAACAAAAAAGCGCAAATAGGGTCTTATCCTATTGATTACTCCAATTAATGTTAGAGAACTGCTCACCTGATGGTGCAGAGTAAGATCATGTAGATGTAAGGTGCTGCAGATCCACAGGTCGGCAAACCAACTTCTCAGAGACGTTATAATAAATATGTATGGGCGATATCTCTGTGGTAATTTCCTGAAGAAGAAGCCATAGGCTTTGAAACGCGATAAATAAACCACCAAAGTGTATTACAACTATATCTGGATTTGTTCTGTCACAGCAGCACGGATATCACTTACACATATTTATTATAACATGTTGAAGGTATTAATTTTTGCTATAATTCCTCCATAAAGACCACTTCTGGCCAAAAGTTTTTGAACTGTATTTGAGTGTAGTTGTTCCACTGGTTGCTGCCAGTTGTGAGCTGATGGTACTGCTGGACATCAAATTACAATGTGAACTTTCATTTATGATCCTTAGCTTTGCCCATTTCTTTGTGCTTCTTCAAAAAAGCTTGTACAGCAAAAACTTGTTTTACAATCCATGCCTGGACTAGACATTTCTGATGTCGTACAAGTACCTTGTGTCTTGTTGCCGTGCTCAGTCTTGCCATGAAACAAGAACAAGTAGTTCTGAAAGTCCTCAAAGTCATGCAAGTGTTAATATGATTTAGATTACTCTGTTTTTCTTCTGTATTTATTATTTGCATAATACCATGCCTCGGAGAAAGAGACCTTTATGATGCAGTGATGCAGTACAATTGCCTAGTGTCTTATTGCTGTGCTCAGTCTTGTCTTGATGTATGAGCTGTGAGATGTAAGATATTTGGACAGTGACAAAAGCTTTGACATTATAGTTGTTTACTAAAACATATTCAAGATGCAGTTATATAATAATAATAATAATAATAATAATAATAAGAATAAGAATAATAATAATAATTAAACAATAGTGTCATACAGAGCACAAACCCCAAAGATGGGGGTAGAGATCTGGTGATTGATTTGGCCAGTGAAGAATATTCCACTTCTTTGCCTTAAAAAACTCCTGGGCTGCTTTTGCAGTATGTTGTGAATCACTTTCCATCTGTACTATGGAGCTCTGTCCAATCAACCTTTCTGCATTCGGTTGAATCTGAGCAGAAAGTATAGCCCTGTACACTTCTGAATTCATCCGGCTGCTTCTGTCTTCAGTCACATGATCAATAAACACTAGGTACCCTGTGTCTTTGGAAGCCATGAATGACCATGTCATCACACTGCCTTTGCTTTACAGAGAATGTGGTTTTGCTTTGGATCATGAGCCGTTCCAAGCCTCCTGCATACCATATTTTTCCCATTATTCTGATACAAGTTGATCTTACATTCATGTATTCAAAGAATGCTTTTCCAGAACTGGGATGGCTTCTTTAGATGTTTTTGGCAAAGTCTAATCTGGTCTTTCTGTTCTATGTGCTGGTCACAGATCTGCCTGAGAATCTGCCTTTAAAGCTTATTTTAGATGAAAGAGGGCATTACTAGTGTAAGACATGTAATGACTGACCGTTTTCTGTCCCGATCTACATGTCTCAGACTGTCTCCTTTCATCTAAAATAAGCTCTAAAGGCAGATTCTCATGCAGATCAGTGTTCAGCTCATAGATCTTAACAGCTCTTTTGCATATTAAAAAAAGTATATTCCTCTGGAATAAGATACCTTGATATCTGCCCTCTGATATCATTTTATTCAGTTTCTTCTCATCTACATGCCCATATAGGCAACTTAGGAGGGTTGATCCTACTGACAGATTCCCTTAAAAAAATTAAAAAGCAATCATAATTTTTTGGACTGGCATTTCAAACACTAGTCATAGGCTAGAGCACAGTATAGTAAAATGGAACAAATCATTTAAGATACATACGTTTTTTAAAAAGATTGTCATGCCTTTACCTCTCTGTACACTGGAAAAGCAAATCTCAGCTATGAGACAATGATTTGTGCTATAATGTACACTAGGTTCCAGTGTAAATTGTATTTTATCTGTCAGGTGATGGTGGATGCTCCACCCTCTGACTAGGGGACGCAATTTTTTCATCTGATGAAGTTCAGACTTGTATAAAATCACAAGATTTTGACCATTAAAAGCGGCAAATCTTCTATTGTCTATTTTAAACTGGAGTAGGAGCATGCTGGTGTTAGTTCCTTCAGAAAATTACATAATTGCTCATTTGGTAAAGTGGCCCATATCAGGCTGTAACTCCCAATGCATGTTATAGCGACCATAACATTTATCTTTTGTTATCTTTTCTGAAAAATCACTTTGCTTCTTTCTACCTTATCTTATTTGACCCATTTGTAGTTGATGTATAGTATTCTTCATCAACCACCAAAGAAACAACCAGGCAAATCTTACATTGTATGCTTCAGTCTTCCTAATAAGGCAGAAAGCTCTTCTTTGTATTGTGCTATATGACTCCATGTAAAAGATGAAAAACTAACCTTCCGCAAGACTTATAATATATACCGTAATAACCTCACCAATGTCATAGCTGGATATGCTTTTATCCATTCAGCAGCTTAGTGTGTTGCTTTTTAATGATGTGAAATAACACTTTATCATATGTTTCTTAATCTGCTTGGGAACTTTACAGCATTATGGTGTTTAATGGCATAACAATTTATTGTATTTGTATAAATGAACAGTAAATGGTAAAGAATGGTGTGTAATCAGTACAATGTTTTATCTCAATGATGCAATTTTCATGGTAGAATTTTTACTTAGCACCAAGGTATAATTCAGAATTCAGCTGTTGACCAATAAATTGATTGTACACTAATAGTATATTTATTTAATTCAAGTATGATTTTTATCATGCCTGTTATGACTGCTTCATGACGTTCATACAGGCATTCATTGATACTGTTTTGTGCGATTGAGCTACAGACACTCAATAATATTGCATTTTGATAGGATGTTGTTTTCTCAACAATCAGTTTGCAAAATTTTTGCCCTGGTGATCTGGCCATGTCAAACCTAAGATATTACGTGATACAATTTGTGAGACAATTTTTTTTTCCTGTAGCAAAATGGCGCTAGTGGCGCCTGCGCAGTATCATCTATCGGATTGGATTTTTTTTCTGAATACATGTATATCACCAAATAAAATAATTACATGAACATTATACATGCAATCATGCTACAGCGCAGGCACCTGCCTGCTGAATGTGATTTTTTTTTTTCAAAACATATTCTATTCAATATGTAAAATAGGGGGCAGGTCACTAGTTTACATACAGTAAATCATTTTATATCCATTATATTTTTACATATTCCTCACTAATAATGTTAGTAGTTTGTGTTTGCAAAATTTGGGAGCTCTAGGTGTTAACATAAAGGGTTAAATCACGGAAAAAAACTGGCGTGGGCTCCCTCGCAATATTCTCTGCCAGAGTGGGAAGGCCAGTGACTGAGGGCAGATATTAATAGCCTAGAGAGGGATCATGGTTATTGGCCCCCCTGGCTAAAAACATCTGCCCCCAGCCACCCCAGAAAAGGCACATCTGGAAAATGCACCTATTCTGGCACTTGGCCTCTCTCTTCCCACTCCCGAGTAGCGGTGGGATATGGGGTAATGAAGGGTCCATAAAGAAAGCTTTTCTATGAACCCATAGGAGTGCCAGTAAGGCATGAAACGGCCGTAGTTCGGCAGGTCTTACTTTTCATGAAAAACTCCCCTGACACCTGCACCTCCGCAAATATGAATGTCACCTATGTAACGGATTAAACCACATCTTGAAAGAAGGATCGGGTGAGTGCTGCTTTTCTGGTTACTCTTGCTGATTCAATATGTGCACTTTTATGCATGCACCACCCAGAAGAGATCTGACAATGCTATTTATGAGAATTTTGGTTGCACTTACACACATAATATTATGACTTGGTGCCTGGAATAACCCTTCTTTTTTTAAATCATCCAATACTTTGATTGCTAATATCTCCACAATGAAATGGCAAAATAAAAACTAAAAAGTTACATTTTATTCTGCGCTGCAGCCACTATTGCATCGTGTGTCAGGTTCATCATGAAAAATTTGGTGAAAGTGAAGACTCATGTGTCATTTTAAGTCTGAAGTTTGAATCTCTGTTTTGTAGAGGTAGAATAACATGAGGTTGTTTTTAGTTATTTGGGTCTCTTTCTCCCCTATTTCCAGTGAAGGTAATAATGGGGCTAATGTTACAGTACATAATGGTATGCTGAACAATTGGTTTATATTTTTCCTACTTTGTGGCAACAGTTCAGAAGGATGTGCACATTACAGTGAGAACTGTCCCTGTTACACATCACTTATGAATAAGGACTTCACTTATTCATGTAATGTCTATTCTGGAATGGTTAATCCTGTCGCATAATATGTTTGATTGATGTCTCTTAGGATAGGTGCAGACAAGTGTACTTTTGGTCTAAATGCTATCTGACAAAACATTTCATCCGATCCGGATGAATGATATGTTATGGGGCTGTGCACATGTCAGAATTTTAACTCAGACCAAGTGGGTCCAAGGAGAAGATCGCTGCATGCCCAAGTTTGATCCGATATTCAGATCACACTCGGCAATGCAAGTCATTGAGTGTGTGGAAACCATCGGACTGCACTCGGTTGACAACTGGGTGCAATCCGATTCCCATGTACTGACATAATGGAGAAGATAGATACATGTTTTCTCCATTCTCTCCACATCCAAGAATGAGCTCACACTCTGATCACACTCTGATCACACACTGATCACACACTGATCACACACTGATCACACACTGATCACACTATGATCAGAGTTTGATCAGAGTGTTATATGCACAATTGACCAGATGAGAGAAAATATGGTCTTCTGCACCTGTCCTTAAATTTGAGATATTTCAGTTTGGCACAGGTAACGACCCAGTTCTTGGTGAAATAACAGCACTATAGTATTGGAATTTTCAGATAATGCTATATTATATAGGTGAATTTTAGCAGAGATTAGTAAATAGAAGACAATAAACATTAGGAAACAAGTATGATCAAGAATGAAGACATTTGTTCTTTTACCCATCTGATGATCTCCATCTGAGTGGACATTACTAAAGTCCAAGGGATTTGTCTACTGCTGGACAAACCTTTATTACCTGGGGTGCAGTATAAAATATAACAAAACTGTCCCCTCTTCCTGGTTCGGCATTATTTCTCAAATCTCTGCACGGTGTCTCCCACCATTCACCTGACATACACAATATCTGCTGGAGAGGAGAATACAACTTTTCTATTCATATGAACAAATCTGTTAAGACTGCAGTCAATCAGCGCCCGAGGTCATGTGATATTGGTTATGTCTGGTGACCAGCTGAGATTGGATGAACATTGCTGGTCCAGGAGGTAGGCATAGAATTTATTTTTTGTTGCCCCATGGGGCTATTAAATAGGGGATGTCCAGTAGTCGACAAACACCTTTAAAGTTTAAAAAATGAAAAAATTGTAGAAGGCTAGCAACTCAAAAGTTACTAGTCCTGTGAAGTTACCTTGAGATATTGTGGATTGATGTTTTCTCCTTTAGGCTATGTGCACACGTTTCAGATTCATGTGCGGATTTTTCCGCACTGTTTTTGGAAAATCCTTAGGTAAAACACACTGCATTTTACCTGTGGATTTACCGCGGAATTACCGCGGATTTCCTGCATTTTTTGTGCGGATTCCACATGCGGTTTTACACCTGCGGATTCCTATTGAGGAGTAGGTGTAAAACGCTGCGGAATCCGCACAGAGAATTGACATGTTTTGGAAAATACAACGCTATGTTTCGGCGTGGTGTTTTCCACACCATGGGCACATCGGATTTGGTTTTCCATAGGTTTACATGGTACTGTACACCGCATGGAAAACTGCTGCGAATCCGCAGTGCCAAATCCGCAACGTGTGCACATAGCTTCAGAGTACAGAAGCTCAACAAGTCCCATGTTTCCATGGTTTCAGTGATCCTGTGTTTGCTGAGCAAAATGAATAAATAATAATATTGACACATAAATCGCTTTTATGCCATTTTAGTTTTGGTGGTGTTGGTATAGTAAGATTATATACCAGGTCACCATCATCTTTAAATCACAATTTATATGAAATATTTCAAATAGTTCACACTACCTTACATCTGTTTCACAGTAAGCAGCTGTTAATATGTAATAGTAATACACATGTACATGAATTATAAACCAATAATAACAATCCTGTTAAAGGGAATCTGTCAGCTAGATTTCATACCCTAAACTCTCTATATTTGCACGTCCAGCAATACCTTACAATACTTTGATATGTATAAGAGGATCATGTAGATGTAGATCTGAGGTCTCTGTCACTCCAGCTCTATTCCCTGCCCAATGTCACTGCCTTCTGCCTGCCTGATGACTCATTTCCCTGAAGTCATACAGCATGGAGGCTGTCAGTGAAGCAGACAGGAAGTGTCACTGGGTGGGAAATTGAGCTGGAGTGACAGAGGCTTCAGATTTACAATCTCATTTGCATATCCATTGAAAGGCTAATTTCTCAGTGACCTACTGGTCATGTAAAGGTATTTGCTGCACTTGTCTTTGAAAGAGCTACATGCACATATAAATAGTTTGTAGTGAGTGGCGAGGGTGTCAGATTTCCTTTAAGGTATTTCTCTGTAAAGGAAACAATATCCTTACTTTTTATTTCCCAATTTATATATATATATATATATATATATATATATATATATATATATATATTTATATTTACACTGCAAGCTTATAATAAATGAGCGCTAGGAACGCTAGTTCATGATAATCTTGCAGTCTAAAGTTTGACGATCATCTTACGGATAAGCAGAATATTTGTTCAACAGGTAAAGACTGTGCTGTTGAAAAGATCATTATTCAAGACAGTACAGCGTTTTGTGTAGAGAGGACCTGTGCTGTTGAGAACAATGTCAGTCTATGTGCACTAATCTATGACATACTGTATTGTTCAGTGTGTATCTGAATTGCGGTCTGCCTGACAGGTAGACATTTATCGATGAGCGGTTGTGTATTGCCATAAGGTAGGATGCATCAAACCACCTTAGGAAACCATCCAGCTGTTCTGTACAGGACCAGGAAACCCAGTAAATTTACCTCCTACACTACGTTACAGCTATAAAGGCGGCATGATAGTTGCTAGCATTGCTGCTTTGCAACACTGGATCCTGGGTCCCAAAAATCAGACTAAGTACAACATCTCTATTATGATTCCAAGCTCTCCTCTTGTTTTCATGGGATCCCTTCAGGTGTTCTGGTTTCTATGTAGACTAGAAAAGCTAATTAATAATTTAATTGACATCCTTTGACACTAGCCCTAGTGGATGTAAAATGGGGAAAATAGCCACCTATTGAGGATAAGGACTGATGGCAGTGAGGACAATCTTCTACACTGTGGAAATTGCTAGCGCTTTAAAAGACAAAATATCATAATATGTATTAAAGAGCGTTCATGTATAGTATTTACAAAATGAATTTGTCTGAATGGCTCCAAAATCATTACATGTTTGTTTGTTTTTTTTACTTTCGAGCCCTGGTTACTTCACATGGTGTTTTATTCATGGGACATCTTGTTATGTATTAATACACAATATATAAATTAATATACTCCTGAGTACCAGGGGAATGTATCCAATCAATAACATGAATGAAAATGATAAAAAGGGAGTGTTGCTATCATTCCAGATTTCAGCCTGGGTATTAGAATATTTCTTCATATTATAACATCATCTGAAGATAGATTATCTGTAGGAGATCTAATAATTGTATAATATATATGATATATGCATGAAGAGAACAAAAAATATTACTGAATGTCATTTTCTCTGATGAATCTGGAGCTGAATTAATTAAGATAAATTATGCCCTTGCTTTTTATAGCAATTAAATAATCTGACTGTAATAAGAACAATTACAATGGCAGTACTGATGTAAAATCCACGCAAATGGGTTTTGTCACTTTCCTATTCTCTGTAATATTTTAGAATTCTTCAAGCAGACACTATTATAGTCTCGATGAGAAGAGCAAAAAATGTCTAACCTCTTTCTAATTGTTAGGGAAAGACTTTTAAATTAATCAAGTTGTCCCCATTGCCTCTTCCTCATTTTCAACCATGCATTAGACATCTTTATCTAGTGTATGGAAGATTTAAATTAGAAAAGAATATTGAGATCTTTATGAAACAGAACTTGTCCTTTTAAACGAGGATGATTACATTTTGACCCCAAAAGGGCACTGGGACATATTTTTAAGCCATAACTCCATAGAATAATTGTATTTTGTGTAACTTTTATGTAGTAACATTAGTAACATTTATGGTGTAAGTTTGTTGATATCATTGCTCATTTTACATCACTTGCACTGAGAGTATGGAAAATGCAACACAATGTATGTAGGTGTGTTCTTTTTGTGTCACTGTTCCCATTGACTATAGTACACAAAAACTTAAAGGGAACCTGACATGTGAAAAATTTCTATTAACCTTAAGTAATGGGGTTAATCTGCAGGTTAGTAGCTTTTTGAATTTGCCTGGTACCTGCACTTAAAGCCTCACTGTTTGGAGGAAATGAACTTTATTCCTTCCAGCAGCGTTGGGTTTATGTCACGGGAGTGGTGAAGGCAAGCCATCGGTTCAGTCACTGCTCAGTGCATAGAGAGTGGTGACTGTAACCACACCCCCGGCACTGACTGACAGCTAGCCCTAATGCTGAGACTGCTGTCAGTCAGTGCCATGAGGCGCTGTTACAGTCACCACTCTCTATGCACTGAGAAGTAACTGAACCCGTGCCAACCCCCATCCCCGTGACTGAAACCCGAATGCTGCCAGGAAGAATAAAGCTAATTTCCTCCTTACAGTGGGGCCCTAAGTGAGGGCACCAGGCTGGTTCAGAACACTCTTAACCTTCAGATTAACTCCATATATGCAAGTTAATAGCTTTTTTCTACAGACAGGTTTCCTTTGGATAGTGCTAAGTTGCAATAAAAAATAAGTCCATGGATAAATATTGTGTTTTTCCTTCTAATATCCTACATTTCCTAAAGGTATTTTCTACTTTTAGTTTTTACCTAATTTTTACCTCTTTTATCAATGCCTGAGTCGTATGTCAATCTTTGTGCAACCAGTCATTAGCCACAATGGTATCCAATGTCTCAGCGCTGCATCCAGTGACTTACTGCAGCAATCACATGTCTGTGTGGCCAGAGCAGGATATTCAGATGCCAGCTCTGTACATCCCATTCCTCTTGTATGATCATGTGACCACTGAATGTAATCAATGGGTACATAGGTTATGTGTTGTTGATCGTTGTGGCCAGTGACAAACTGCAGTGTTCACGTGCTAAATGAAGAAGTATAAAGACCAGTGGGTACCCACAGAATGGTGGGCATCACAAAGTTTTGGCTGTTCTATGGTTTTTTATAGAAATGAGGATTTGAAACTGCTTTAAATTCTAAAGCTTGAACATGATGTGAGATTACATGCCTCTAGGGGTCCCAGAGCAGGCAGTAGTTTACTCCACAAAAGCAGTTACAGACACAGTTTTGATTTAGTGGAGACTTAGGTCTTGTTCAGACTTGTGGTCTCTACTAGAGTTGAGCGAATTTGTTTGGGTTCCTTCTTATTTGGCAAGCTATAGTGCTTACCGAATAAGCTGCAGAGAGAACCCGGCTTCCTGAATTGCACTGGTTGATCAGCTGATCGGCTCCACAGCTGCATATGTCGCAGCTGTGTCACAGTCACAATACATGCATGGATAGCCCAACAAACAGGCTCTCCATATTTACATAGTTACATAGTTACATAGTTATTAAGGTTGAAGGAAGACTGTAAGTCCATCTAGTTCAACCCATAGCCTAACCTAACATGCCCTAACATGTTGATCCAGAGGAAGGCAAAAAAAAACCCATGTGGCAAAGAGTAACTCCACCATGGGGAAAAAAATTCCTTCCCGACTCCACATATGGCAATCAGACTAGTTCCCTGGATCAACGCCTTATCAAGGAATCTAGTGTATATACCCTGTAACATTATACTTTTCCAGAAAGGTATCCAGTCCCCTCTTAAATTTAATTAATGAATCACTCATTACAACATCATACGGCAGAGAGTTCCATAGTCTCACTGCTCTTACAGTAAAGAATCCGCGTCTGTTATTATGCTTAAACCTTCTTTCCTCCAGACGTAGAGGATGCTCCCTTGTCCCTGTCTCAGGTCTATTTGTGTTGTCCCTGTCTCAGGTCTATTTGTGTTGTGACAGTGAAACAGCAGCGACAAATGCAGCTGTGGAGCCGAACAGTTGATCAGCCGGCGTGATCCAGGATGTCGGGTTCCCTCTGCAGCTTATTCGGTAAGCATTATAGCTTGCCAAATAAGAGGGAACCTGAACAAATTCGCTCAACTCTAGTCTCTACCTCTGCGAACCAGGCATACATTCCAGATGTAACACCCACAACCCTCTAGTTTTACTGAATAAGACTTACAGCAGCATGGGGAGATTTTGCTCAGTAAAGCTACAGGAGACTAGATGTCACATTGGGAATATGGAACATTAAGCCCAAGAACATTCCACCTGTCTGTGTAAGGTTAGAACATTCCTCATAGCAGAATAACAACTCTTATATGTCTATCCCCTGCTCAAGAAGGCAGTGCAATTATACAATAAGGACACATTCTCTTGATAATCATCCTGCATGTGTGAGAGCACATTCTTCTGCTGCTACGGAAAGAAATTGGGTCTAAAAAATACAGTTTAATCCTTAAAAAGGAAACAAAGTGGAACGTCTTTGCAGCTGATTATGTGCTTAAAGCATTATTTTAAACCATATGAGTAGTCACTGTCATTAGTGAGCTTTATAAAATAAAACAAAACAATAATGTCAATATGTTTAAGTAGCACCTGACGTGGTACAGTAAGCTTGTGGTATAATTAATTTTTTCTGCACTACAAAAGTCTTCTGCTCCAGTCATTATGATTAGAATTCATTAAGCAGCAATACTCATCTACTCAAAAGAAACTTTGGCTGCTGGCATCTGTCTCTAATTGCCTACTGCCCCATAATCCGGGGATTTTACTAGTAAATCTAAGCATTTTTAGAATACCTTTTTTTTACGTTCTTTTACTCAGTATATGCTGCATCTGCTCCACTCCTTACAATTACACACTTGAAATATACAAATATGTGGAATTATGCGCATGAAGTTTCCTTGTTCCATTTGTAAGATCTGTGCTTGCAGTTGTTGAATAGATCCCTTTATTGTTTGCTTCCTTTGGATGAAAGCTGTCCTGGCTTGTAACAGACACTGCGTGCTTGCTTTATAGAGCATGGGGTCAGATGTCTGTCCAGCTCCAATGCATTTACATAGCCTTGAAAGGATTTTATTTGATGGGAGTAAAAATTTTAGATTCTTTAAAAAAAACTAAAAACTTAAGGAATTAAGAAAAATGTACGATACATTTTTTATTCGAAGAAGTAAGTCTAATTTGCTGAAATAAAAATAACCTGCCAATCTTCATCATTGATATTTTATGAGAAATATTATGAAAATGTTGTTAATGAAAAATGGCAATGAAGTACCCAATACTAGATTACAATAGTGTAAAATATTTGCACTGAATTCTTCACGCTGAGATAGAGTGACACTTTTTCTTGACTTTATGATGTTTTTTCCACAGTGGTTTGTGATTATTTTACTTACTGTCCTTTTTACTGTGACTGATCTAAAATATAATGGAAGTCTGTCAACAAAACTCATTATAACAAGACAAAATAGCTCCCTGTCCCACAACTATGCTGCCGGTAAATCCCAGATGGAAGAGTGAAAGTGGTGAGCACTCGAAATTGTTTACCTGGGTTATCAGGGTCAGATAATTTGGGGCATGTTGCTTCTTTCATGCTGCCCTCCCTCAAATTGCAAGGGAAGAACAGTGGAAAAAGCAATCCCATAGTTGAGCACTCTTTCAGTGTTAGACATATCTGCAGTCTGATTGAATTTTTGACAGTGGAAATGTATATGTCCGCTCACTGTGCTTTTCCTGGGTTTTCTTTGTGACTAAATCTCTGGGTGGCTTTAGTTTTGACTTGTAACTTTTGTAGCATTTTAACGACTAAAAGAAAAAATGTAGAAGTACTATAAATGTAAATGTAAAATATACAGCACATTCTATCTTTTTGAAATTGTTGATGTGAAAGGGCCCAACAGTTCTTTATTTAAACAAGGTCTGCTTCAACCTTGATTGACTTGCAGTAAATTGCCTGGTATGAGAGGCAAAAGGAAGTGGATAGAAAAATGGCAATCACAACCAAATGTATCCTGTGTATGAATGACAGCTACCAGAGATGTGCTGGAGTGAGATAAATTGGCATGAGTGGCCTCTCCTGACAGCTCCTGAGATGGGAAATTGTTCTTGTTAATTCATGGCTAAATCCTTGTCATTTATGGTCAAGAACCATCTAATTGCATAAACAGAATTAAGATTCCATTCCGACATTTTGATACTTCCTTTGTTAGGCATAATTATTATAATAAAAGGAAAGGTTTAGGAGATTTCTTATTAGGAATGCAAATTGAAATCAACTCTGTAGAAGACTCTATTTTATGTCACTGAGCATGAGCAACCTATTAATTTCAAAACAATATTCCACCCATAGGCTGCAAGATGCTCATTAGCATATCTCACAGATCTACCTGACAAAGCATTTTTCTTACTTAGGTACATAGGCAAGCTTCCCGCCTATAACCTCATGTCTGGTTTATTACTACCACTCATTATCTAGAGTATTATTTTACAAGCTCAGAATGAAATGAAGGGTCAGCTGAAGGGATGCGGTAGATGTCAGATAGAACCTGCAGCCCTCATGAAAGTGGATGTACTGTTAGGTGATTTAATGAATAACGAAGAACACTAAGGACTCAAATAATCTATTTTTTGTAGTTTAGATATAGACCAAGTACACTCCTCAAAAAAATAAAGGGAACACTAAAATCCCAGATCCTAGATATCACTGAAATATTCCTGCTGCAAATGTTTATTCATTACATAGTGGAATGTGTTGAGAACAATAAAACATAAAAATGATCAATGTAAATCAAAATTAATATCTCATGGACATCTGGATTTGGAATAGTTCTCAAAATCAAAGTGGAAAATCAATTTACAGGCTGATCCAACTTCAGTGGAAATGCCTCAAGACAAGGAAATGAATATCCACGTGCCTGTATAACTTCCCTACAACATCTGGCCTTGCTCCTGTTGACGAGGTGGATGTTCTCCTGAGGGATATCCTCCTAGACCTGGATTAAAGCATCAGTCAACTCCTGAACACTTTGTGGTGCAACGTGACATTGGTGGATGGAATGAGACATGATGTCCCAGATGTGCTTGATTGGATTCATGTCTGGGGAATGGGCGGGCCAGTCCATAGCATCAATGCCTTCATCCTGCAGGAACTGCCAACACACTTCAGCCACTTGAGGCCTAGCATTTTAATGCATCAGAAGGAAACCACTGACCACTGCACCTGCATATGGTCTCATAATGGGTCTGAGGATCTCATCATGGTGCCTAATGGCAATCAGGGTACCTCTGGCTAGCACATGGAGAGCTGTGCGGCCCTCCTAAGAAATGCCTCCCCACACCATTACTAACCCAATGTCAATCGCCCTGCACAGTGTCGGGCTGTAAGCACAACACTCACTTGTGGATGTCAGGGTCTTATACCACCCTCATGAAGTCTGTTTCTGACAGTTTGAGCAAACACATGGATGTTAGAGGTCTGCTGGAGGTCATTTTGCAGGGCTCTAGCACTCGCTCTCGTGTTTCTCCTTGAACGAACGTCTTCTGGTGTACTGACCTGTCTCCTGGTATCTACTCCATGCTCCAGACACTGTGCTGATAGACACTGCTACCCTTATTGACACAGCTCGTATTGATGTGACATTTTGGATAAGCTGTACTACCTATGCAATTTCTATGGGTTGCTATTGTACCTCTAGGGGTGACAGCAATGCCAAAATGTAAAAAATGACCAAAACAACAGCCAACAAGGATGAGTACAGAGAAATGGCCTGTGGTCACCTCCTGCAGAACTACTCCTTGATAGTGGTTATCTTGCTAATTGAGTATAATGTCTACCTTTTGTCTGTTCCATTTGCACAACAGAAGTAGAAATTGATTCACAATCAGTGTTGCTTCATAACTGGACAGGGTGATTTCACAGAAGTGTGATTGACTTGGAGTTACATTGTGTTGTTTAAGTGTCCCCTGTATTTTTGGAGCAGTGTATAAACAAAGCCGGGTTCACATTGCGTTAACAGCAGCCTTTTCAACACATGCGTTAATGGGCTGCTGTTAAAGCAAGTGCCGACATGCCATCGCGCTAGCGCAGATAGAGCTAGCAGATGCTCTATCTGCGCTAGCAGTGACAGACCTGGAAAAGCTGCAACCCGCTGCCCAGTGTCCGTCACTCAATGATGGCACATCGCTAGTGCACGCCCATTGTATGCATGCGCTAGCGATGCGTCCGACATTGGACTCAATGGCGGCTTTAACGGACTGCGTTACACCACGTTATGCCACGGTGTAACGTAGTCCGTCTAACGGATGCCAGCAACGCAGTGTGAACCCAGCCTTATGATTAGTGATTCATATTAATTTATTGTAAACTACTAGAATAAATTCAAGTTTCTTTTTACACCTAGTACATTTCTCATTAACGCCATCACACCTTCTGACGTTCCTCGAAATGTTGCCAGTATATGGTGTCAGTAAGCCCAGTGGATATTACAAGTCATGCCTTTAGAATATAGAATATTCTGCTACATACTTAACAATAGGATAAACATGGTGAAAAAGCATGTTCTACTTTAGGTTTACTAAGGCAAACAAGTGAGTTGTCAATACAGATTTAATAGCAATAACATGTAATACTTCTATATAACACTACAAGAGGGTCTCCTGTTATGATCCTAGTGGCTGAGGATCACAAAAACGGACTAGCTAAGTTTATGAACATAGACAAGAGCTCTAGGGAGGTGGTAACTGGACTGACCGCAAAACCTGATCCTAACCAAACACACTAAAGGTAGATGGTGAACGTGCCTACATTCCTAGACGTCTCGACGCATCCTGAGAAACTAGCTACCCCTAGAGAGAAAGAAAGTAAGACCTCACTTGCCTCAGAGAAATAACCCCAAAGATATAGAAAGCCCCCAACAAATAATAACGGTGAGGTAAGGGGAAAATACAAGCGTAGAAATGAAACAGATTCAGCAAATGAGGCCCGCTAATACTAGATAGCAGAAGACAGATAGGAAACTGTGCGGTCAGTAGAAAACCCTATACAAAATATCCACGCTGAGAATTCAAGAACCCCCACACCAACTAACGGTGTGAGGGGAGAAACTCAGCCCTCTAGAGCTACCAGCAAGCGAGGAAATCATATATTAACAAGCTGGACAAGGACAGATAATAAACCAAGAAACATATTGAACACTGATGATCAAAAAATTAACAAACAGAAACTTAGCTTCTCTTGAAGAGACTGATAACGAAGGACTGCAGGAGAGCTCCAAAATAGCACTGAAGACATTGACAGCAGGCAACAACTGAGAGTCCAGGTGAACTAAATAGGAAACCAGCTAACAGATAACGAGACAGCTGACCAAGCCTCAGACCTGCAGAATGACACAAAGAGCCACCAGAGGGAGCCCAAAGACAGCACTCACACAGTACCAGTTGTGACCACAAGAGGGAGCCCAAAAACAGAGTTCACAACAGTACCCCCCCTTGAGGAGGGGTCACCGAACCCTCATCAAAACCCCCAGGGCGATCAGGATGAGCCATATGGAAGGCATGAACCAAATCGGCCGCATGAACATCAGAGGCGACAACCCAGGAATTATCCTCCTGACCATAGCCCTTCCACTTAACCAAATACTGAAGCCTCCGTCTAGAAATATGAGAATCCAAGATCTTCTCCACCACGTACTCCAATTCGCCCTCAACCAGCACCGGGGCAGGGGGTTCAACAGAAGGAACCACAGGCACCACATACCTCCGCAACAAAGACCTATGGAACACGTTATGAATAGCAAACGACGCTGGGAGGTCCAAACGAAATGACACCGGGTTAAGGATTTCCAAAATCTTATAAGGACCGATGAAGCGAGGCTTGAATTTAGGAGAGGAAACCTTCATAGGAACATACCGAGAAGACAGCCATACCAAATCCCCAACAAGAAGTCGGGGACCCACACCGCGACGGCGGTTGGCAAAGCGCTGAGCCTTCTCCTGTGACAACTTCAAATTGTCCACCACATGGTTCCAAATCTGTTGCAACCTATCCACCACAGAATCCACCCCAGGACAGTCAGAAGGCTCAACCTGACCCGAGGAAAAAGGATGAAACCAGAATTGCAGAAAAAAGGCGAAACCAAAGTAGCAGAACTAGCCCGATTATTAAGGGCAAACTCGGCCAATGGCAAAAAAGTCACCCAATCATCCTGATCAGCAGAAACAAAACATCTTAAATAAGTTTCCAAGGTCTGATTAGTTCGCTCGGTTTGGCCATTCGTCTGAGGATGGAAGGCCGACGAAAAAGACAAATCAATGCCCATCTTAGCACAAAAGATCCGCCAAAATCTGGACACAAACTGGGATCCTCTGTCAGACACAATATTTTCAGGGATGCCGTGCAAGCGAACCACATTCTGAAAAAATAGAGGAACCAAATCGGAGGAGGAAGGCAACTTAGGCAAGGGCACCAAATAGACCATTTTGGAAAAACGATCACACACCACCCAGATGACAGACATTCTCTGAGAGACTGGAAGATCCAAAATAAAATCCATGGAAATGTGCGTCCAAGGCCTCTTCGGGACAGGCAAAGGCAAAAGCAAACCGCTGACACGAGAACAGCAAGGCTTAGCCCGAGCACAAATCCCACAGGACTGCACAAAGGAACGCACATCCCGCGACAAGGAAGGCCACCAGAAGGACCTAGCCACCAAATCTCTGGTACCAAAAATCCCAGGGTGGCCTGCCAACACCGAAGAATGAACCTCGGAAATAACTCTGCTGGTCCATCTATCTGGGACAAACAGTCTCTCTGGTGGGCAACGGTCAGGTCTATCCGCCTGAAATTTCTGCAGCACTCGTCGCAAATCTGGGGAAATGGCAGACAAAATCACTCCCTCTCGGAGGATACCAGCCGGCTCTGAAACTCCCGGAGAGTCAGGCACAAAACTCCTAGAAAGAGCATCAGCCTTCACGTTCTTCGAACCAGGCAGGTACGAGACCACGAAATCGAAACAGGAGAAAAACAACGACCAACGAGCCTGTCTAGGATTCAGCCGCTTGGCAGACTCGAGATAAATCAGATTTTTGTGATCAGTTAACACTAGAAGTCCCAGAGACGGGTCATTTGACATTTCTACCTTTGAAACTCAGAGAAGGGTCAAATGACCTAAAGGATTTTATCTATAGCTTATCTTATCTCTATTCACTGTCTTTTGTTCTGTAATTAAGGCCATTACTGTTGCACCACAGGAGGTTGTTTGCTGTTTTCCATCAAGTTTACCCATGTAGTTTCAAGTTTCAAGTTAGTTCTGTTCAGTTTATTGTATTTGATAATATAAAGACTATACATATTGTATTTAGTTTAGTTTTATTTGAGCAAAAAAGTGCTGAAACAATGAATCATTTTTTATATATTTTAAATAGAGAATTAGAAATTTTAGAGCAAGGTACAGCTGTGAGTAATGACCAGAAGCATTTGTGTCTAAGGCTATGTGCACACTTTGCGGATTCCACTGCGGATTTTTCCACAGCGGAATTCCAAAATCCGCAGTGAAAACCCATTGCGGTTTTTACTGCGGATTTATCGCGTTTTTTACTGCGGTTTCTTCTGCGGATTTTCATCTGCAGTTTCCTATTGGAGCAGGTGAAAATCCGCAGAAAAGAAGTGACATGCTGCGGAATGTAATCCGCAGCGTTTCCGCGCGGATTTTTCCACAGCATGTACACAGCGTTTTTTGTTTCCCATAAGTTTACATTGTACTGTAAACTCAGGGGAAACTGCTGCGGATCCGCAGCGGTCAAAGGTACCGTTACATGTTACGATCTCGTCGACGATATAGTTAGAAATGTCACGTGATCACATCGTTCGTGCAATCAGTTTCACATCGTCCAAGAGGCGTCACATGCAACTATCTTGTTAACGATGTAAATTTTGGCTCCGCGTTAGCCTCATTGCAAACGTTTGCAGAACGATTTTTCACAATGGCAGGAATAGGAGCATTTAGACCGACATCGTTCATCTCAGCGTTACACTGAACGATGCTGCAAATCTTCTGACACATAATTGGATGAGGATCGTCAGATTTGAGATCCTGACCTCAAATCTGCCATCAGCGATCCAACAATGTGTTCGTCCGATATCTTCACGTTACACGCAACGATGTGAAAACGACATCGCATGAACGACGTGATCACGTGACGTTTTCAAACGATATCGTCAACGAGATCATAACGTGTAACTGTACCTTTAGGCCTCAATCACACTAGCGAAAAAAAATCGCAGCATGTTCATTCTTGTGCAAATTTGGCGCGAAGAAAATTCGCACAAGAGGACTGAAATTTTAGTGTGAAAAATATACAAAAGAACAACTGTTATTTGTTTCGATGCTTTTTATTTTTTTTTTAAAAGCCAATAAGATTTTTTTTTCACTAAAGGGTTATTTCACACCAACATCAAACAAATAGTCACATTTTCAAGATGAGCAGTGTATAAGCGGCATGGCCAAACAAATGCGGTAAAACAGTGAACAAGAAAACAATATAATCAAATTATACAACAGGGAGGGATGTTGGTGGAGGAGTGGGAAGAGGGGAGGGGGGAAAGGGTAAAGGAAGCTTTTTATTTTTGTTATAAAAATGTTAAAAAAATACAAGGAATAAAACAATTCCACACATATTTTCAATAGGCTGCAGTGGGGGGCTGTGTGTGTGTGAGTGGCATGTCCTTGTGTGACTAGCATTTCAGCACTCACTCAGCAGTATGTCTGAACATGTCGGAAGATACCTGGCACTGCCTGGGTATGTCCCTGGTACATTTGCCACACGTGTATTTGTAGCAGTCAACACATCTCTCAGTTACACAATTGTTCGTGCATCGATAGTTGACCTGACACTTCACCCTTTTGCCAGGGCTGGGTGAGGAAGGAAGTTGCCAAAGGAGTTTCTCCTTGCGTGCCTTCTTTTCAGTCTCATGACGGCCACCTAACTCTTTTGCAAGCTCAACCAGGAAGTCCACCCGTCTCTCCCGCACCCCAGTGCATGCCTGATAAAGAACATGAGCATTGAGTGCTGCCATGTCAATCATGTTGTAGAACACGGCGACTGGCCATCTCCGTGTTCCTGCACGCACGCTGTACTCCCGCACCATTAGGTCCATTACATCCACGCCGCACTTTGTGTGGTTGTATTGTGTGACCGTGTTTGGCTTTCTTTTGTTGGTATCCTCAGTCTCAACCACGCTGTGCATGCTGCTGAGAATGTAGACGGCCTTCTTTCGTTTGGGTGCATACACTGTCAGTGTGGCACCAGTGGTTGAAAACACCTGAGTGGTGAATTCAGTGCGGTCCATCTGTCTAGCGGATTGAGGAATTTCCCGGCGACTCTTGTTGACTGTGCCGAGGATAGTGGTTTCCCGGCTAAGCAGTCGTTGTGCAAGTGACAATGATGTAAAGAAATTGTCCGTGGTTACAGTTCTGCCCTTGTCCATGAATGGTTCCATCAGCCTCATCACTACAGTTTCGGACAGTCTCTCCCCGCTGGGACGACTGGGGTCCTTGCCAAGATATGGGAGGACATTACAGATGTACTTTGATTTCAAGTCGCAAGCCACCCAAAACTTGATGCCAAACTTGTCTGGTTTTGTTGCAATGTATTGCAGAAAACAGCAGCGAGTCTTTGACGGAAAAAGCTGTTCATCAATAGTGATGTGTTGACCAGGGTTGTAGGATGCGATGCAGTTGGTGACAAACAATCTCCACACATCGGAAATTGCAGCAAACGTATCGGTCTCCACTCGCTCACTGCGCGTGAACATGTCATCAAAGCGTAGGTGTTGCATGATGTCTTGAAAGGGGTTTCGGGTCATAGTGGCAATGATCCTTGGGTTTCCCAGGTTTGCTGACCAGCTGTCACGTAGTGATGGAACCTTGGTCAACCCCCGCAAGAAAATGACTGAAATAAATGCCATTAGTTCCGGGAGACCCATGAACCAATCCACCTGCTCCGTGTGACGTGCATGTTGAGTAGTCCATTCTTCAATGCTACGAAGCATGTCAAGACTGATAAAACAGAGGAAGCTCTGAAGGCGACTCTGGACACTTCGTCTGGCCTTAGCACTTGGCTCTCCATCTGTAGGGTACGGTTCTATTGGGGTCAAATGGTGATGTTTCCCCACTTGTACTTCATGCCACACTGTGCCATCTTTTGCGGTCTCTGTCGGCTCACTCGCCAACCGAGCTCTCTTTTTTGGTAAAGGCGGAGTCTCCTCATCTGCAAGATAAATAATTTCAAATAAGCATTTTGTTTTGGTTCAAAATAAAAAAAGATAGTCAGGAAATAAAATAGGTAACTCACACTGCCTTTTTTGGCATCCTGTTCTGTCCGTTTTTGAAACAAGCAGAACAGGATCCCTTTTGGCCCCCATGCACCGTGGGTGATGTCTGTGTGCTATCCGTGAATCCACAGATAGCGCTGTCTGCTGTCACCACATACTCACCTCCCTCCAGCGCCTCTTCTCCTCTCACTTCCGGTTCACTCTTGGGCTCAGTGAAGTGAATATTCATAAGCCTAATGAGCGGCACCGGAAGTGAGAGGAACTGTCAGCGCTGGACTGAGGTGAATATGAAATTCTTTATTTTTAGGCTTTTCACTTTCCTCTGTGGTCCGTGCACACGGAAGTCACCGACCCTTATCTGCACCAACCCCTGCAAAACATAGGATCCAAATGAACAGGCAAAAAAGGGAGTGTGAAGCCAGCCTAACCTGAAGACAGCTCAGAGACCGAATACGGTTGAAGGACTATGTCTTCTCCATCTGAGTTAGAAGGGTTTGTGTTGCTCAGAATCAGTTCCAATGCCTCTTCAATGGTGTGCCTTCTCTCCATTTTCTTTCCTGTGAACAAAATAGGTTTCTCCCCCACAGCACATAAAGCTGCATGCAAATTTGCTAATGCAATGCAGCTGGGGGGGTGGGCAGACACTCAGGAGCAGCTCACATTCTCACAAGCAACCCCCGCACTCAGGAATAGCTTGCATTCTTCTGTTTACATGCTCTTATCTTAGATAATCCCCCCTGCAGATTCCTCAGGCAAGAGCACATTTACAAATAAAAGGATGCTAATTAAGGTGTCAATATGGACTGAGGGTAATTTGACCCTCTCTCAGGACTTCAGGGGGGATCTTGAAATTCCCGGGACTTCTAGTGTTAAGACCACTACACGATGCTTAGCTCCCTCGAGCCAATGTCGCCACTCCTCAAATGCCCACTTCATAGCCAACAACTCCCGATTACCAACATCATAATTCCACTCGGCAGGCGAAAACTTTCTTGAAAAGAAAGCACAAGGCTTCATCACAGAGCAATCAGAGCTTCTCTGCGACAAAACAGCCCCTGCTCCAATCTCAGAAGCATCAACCTCGACCTGAAAAGGAAGAGAGACATCAGGCTGACACAAAACTGGAGCCGAAGAAAACCGGCGCTTCAGCTCCCGAAAGGCTTCCACAGCCGCAGGAGACCAATTAGTCACATCAGAACCCTTCTTGGTCAAATCCGTCAAGGGTTTAACCACGCCAGAAAAATTAGCAATGAAGCGACGGTAAAAATTAGCAAAACCCAAGAACTTCTGAAGACTCTTAACAGATGTAGGCTGAGTCCAGTCATGAATAGCCTGGACCTTGACTGGGTCCATCTCAATAGTAGAAGGAGAAAAAATCAAACCCAAAAAGGAAACCTTCTGTACTCCCAAGAGACATTTTGAGCCCTTCACAAATAAGGCATTAGCACGCAGGACCTTAAATACCATCCTGACCTGCTTCACATGGGACTCCCAGTCCTCAGAAAAGACCAAAATGTCATCCAGATACACAATCATAAATTTATCCAGATATTCTCGGAAGATGTCATGCTTGAAGGACTGGAACACAGAAGGAGCATTAGAGAGTCCAAAAGGCATCACCAAGTACTCAAAATGGCCTTCGGGCGTATTAAATGCTGTTTTCCATTCATCCCCCTGCTTAATGCGCACAAGGTTATACGCACCACGAAGATCTATCTTGGTGAACCAACTGGACCCCTTAATCCGAGCAAACAGATCAGACAACAATGGCAAAGGATACTGAAATTTGACCGTGATTTTATTTAGAAGACGATAATCTATACAAGGTCTCAGAGAACCATCCTTCTTGGCCACAAAAAAGAATCCTGCACCAAGAGGGGAGGAGGACGGGCGAATATGTCCCTTCTCTAAAGACTCCTTTATATAGCTCCGCATTGCGGCATGTTCTGGTACAGACAAATTAAAAAGTCGTCCCTTAGGGAACTTACTACCAGGAATCAAATTTATAGCACAATCACAATCCCTGTGAGGAGGCAGGGCACCGGATCTGGGCTCATCAAATACATCCTGGTAGTCCGACAAAAACTCAGGGACCTCAGAAGGAGTGGAAGAAGCAATTGATACCAAAGGAGCATCGCCATGAATCCCCTGGCAACCCCAACTTGACACAGACATAGCTTTCCAATCCAGAACTGGATTATGGGCCTGCAGCCATGGCAGACCCAACACGACAACATCATGCAAATTATGCAGCACAAGAAAGCGAATCACCTCCTGATGCACAGGAGTCATGCACATGGTCATTTGAGTCCAATATTGAGGCTTATTCTCAGCCAATGGTGTAGCATCAATTCCCCTCAGTGGAATAGGGAATTCCAAAGGCTCCTGGACAAAACCACAGCGCCTGGCAAATGACAAATCCATCAGATTCAGGGCAGCACCTGAATCCACAAAAGCCATAACCAAGTAGGATGACAAAGAACAAATTAAAGTAACAGACAAAATGAATTTAGGCTGTATAGTACCAATGGTGACAGGTTTAGCGATTTTTTTAACGTACTTAGAGCATGCTGAGATAACATGAGTTGAATCACCACAGTAAAAGCACAACCCATTTTGACGTCTATGATTTTGCTGCTCAATTCTGGTCAGAACTCGGTCACATTGCATAGACTCAGGTCTCTGTTCAGAAAACACCGCCAGATGGTGCGCAGATTTGCGCTCCCGCAAACGCCGATCAATCTGAATGGCCAAAGCCATTGAGTCATTCAGACTTGCAGGCGTGGGGAACCCCACCATAACATTCCTAATGGCTTCAGAAAGACCTTCTCTGATATTTGCAGCCAGGGCACACTCATTCCATTGAGTAAGCACCGACTATTTCCGAAACTTTTGACAATACACCTCAGCTTCATCTTGGCCCTGAGAGAGAGCCAGCAAGCCCTTTTCTGCCTGGTTCTCAAGATTAGGTTCCTCATAAAGCAGTCCAAGCGCCAGAAAAAACACATCCACATTCAGCAATGCAGGATCTCCTGGCACCAGAGAGAAAGCCCAATCTTGAGGGTCGCCATGTAACAAGGAGATAACAATTTTAACTTGCTGAGCGGAATCACCAGAGGAACGAGGTCTCAAAGAAAGAAATAATTTACAATTATTCTTAAAATTCAGAAACCTAGATCTATCTCCAGAAAACAACTCAGGAATAGGTATTTTAGGCTCTGACATAGGGCTATGAACAACAAAATCCTGAATGCTTTGCACCCTTGCAGCAAGATGATCCACACTAGAAGTCAGACTCTGAATATCCATGTCTGCAGCTGAACACAAAACCACCCAGAGATTAAGGGGATGAGAGAAGCTGGACAGACTGCAGCAAAGATAGAGAGGAAAAAAAAATTGTACTCAGGGCTTCTCTTATACCACTTCTGCGATGCATTAAACACTTTTAGGCCTGCTGTACTGTTATGATCCTAGTGGCTGAGGATCACAAAAACGGACTAGCTAAGTTTATGAACATAGACACGAGCTCTAGGGAGGTGGTAACTGGACTGACCGCAAAACCTGATCCTAACCAAACACACTAAAGGTAGCTGGTGAACGTGCCTAAATTCCTAGACGTCTCGACGCAGCCTGAGAAACTAGCTACCCCTAGAGAGAAAGAAAGTAAGACCTCACTTGCCTCAGAGAAATAACCCCAAAGATATAGAAAGCCCCCAACAAATAATAACGGTCAGGTAAGGGGAAAATACAAGCGTAGAAATGAAACAGATTCAGCAAATGAGGCCCGCTAATACTAGATAGCAGAAGACAGATAGGAAACTGTGCGGTCAGTAGAAAACCCCTATACAAAATATCCACGCTGAGAATTCAAGAACCCCCACACCAACTAACGGTGTGAGGGGAGAAACTCAGCCCCCTAGAGCTACCAGCAAGCAAGGAAATCATATATTAACAAGCTGGACAAGGACAGATAATAAACCAAGAAACATATTGAACACTGATGATCAAAAAATGAACAAACAGAAACTTAGCTTCTCTTGAAGAGACTGATAACGAAGGACTGCAGGAGAGCTCCAAAATAGCACTGAAGACATTGACAGCAGGCAACAACTGAGAGTCCAGGTGAACTAAATAGGAAACCAGCTAACAGATAACGAGACAGCTGATCAAGCCTCAGACCTGCAGAATGACACAAAGAGCCACCAGAGGGAGCCCAAAGACAGCACTCACACAGTACCATTTGTGATCACAAGAGGGAGCCCAAAAACAGAGTTCACAACAGTCTCCCTTTTCAAAGTACTTTACGTTGATGATTTTTTTAATAAAGTTATAAGACAAGGGACATGTCACCCTCATATTGAGGATATAGAAGCATGGTTTCACTATAAATGGTAAATGAAACAAAAGGAGCTGACACTTATTGTAAATAGAAAAAATAGCTCTGACTCCTTTTTGTTCTACGACCACATGCTGTGGACAGGTAATTGAAGTGTATCTGATGGAGAGCAGACAAAAATGCTGTACAAGAGGCTGGGAGGTGAGACTACTCTCACCTGTGTTGGTAACTTTTCCTATCTTTAAAAGAAACACAGAGCAATAATGTCAGATGCTCTGGTACCGGAAACCAGATGTGAACATTGTTTTGTTGTTGTTGTTGTTTTTTTTTTTAGGTGTAGTTTCTATAGTTATGGGATACATATTTTCAGCATCATGGCCCCAGGACAAACACAGTGCATATATTTGCATTTTGGGACAGCAAAATGCTCACCCCAAGTAATATCAGCCAAACATATTGAACAAAGTTAGATATGTCATGCCTCCTGTGTGCAGAAAAATAAAATCATGACAGAAATATGACATTAATATCTCCCACCTGGGACCTCCATGGGGTCAGATATCCTTAAGATCGGGATCTCATAATTTTTAGCACCTGAGCCGCATCTTATTATACCAGCCTTTATCTGAGGTGACTAGTGGCTTGTAGCTGCTAGTAGCAGAGTCTGAATTATTTCCATTGTTCATTGCTGGGAGATACTATGTGCTGTAGGATTGTACCATCCCCTCCATAAAGATCACAGGTCTAGTAATTATCTTTTGTTTATCCACTTTATTTTATGTGATGTAGAAATTGTATTGTTTTGTACCCTTTGCAATATATTTTGTATATTTTTATGAACACTGCCTAATTTTTCAATTTAAATACATAAAATTTTATAGATTTGTTCCGCTTACTCTATAAACTGAATCTATGAAGCCTCATAAGGCTGTACATTACCGGAAATGGGTGTCCAATCGGCTTGTATTAACGATTATTAGTGCAGCTAGTTTTTCTTGGGTTATTGCAGAGTTTGGCAGTCACTGTACTGTACTAAAGTGTATATATACATATATCCATGGGTTGGAATCGGATGTGAATATTCTATAAGTTCACTGTGAAATGCCCAATAACCTGCTTAGTAGTGAAAACAGCCATGCCCTTGTCCATCAATCGTCAGTCAATTGTGTTATTGTACTAGTAATGACTGAAGTCAGCGGAGTGCTGTTTATGACAAATGGATGGCAGCAGAGGAATATCTGTGTGATCCCCTGGCTGTTCCCTGACAATGTTTAAAATTAACCTACCCTTAAAATTATAGACTGTTCATGTCTTTATCAGTGGGCAAACTTACAAAATCAGCAAGGGATCAAATACTTATTTCCCTCACTGTAGTATATATGTTGAGGATGGTAAAGGAGAGCACAATAAACATTTATCATGAATACACAGATTATGTGAACAATGTTAGATTGTCGAGGACCCCATCATTAAGATTCTGTGTGGCACTCTGAATCATTGCCTCTTTACAACAATTTATTTATGATCACTGCTTTGAAATGCACCTTTCACCAATTTTTGAATTAGAAACAATACATTCCTGCACATAGTAGCAGAAAAGGACATAAAAACTTTTTTTTCATTTATTTTTTCTCCATTCTGTATTGAAGATACAGGGTACCAAAATTACTGGTGCCTAATTTGCAAATTTAATATCCTTCAACTGGGCATTTCATTTTATTCAGAACTACCTGTTAGTAAAGTGCTGAGAGAGGAGGTGAACAGCAGCATCCTAGTGAGGAGCACTGCTGGAACAGCTGAGGAGTGAAGGAAGGTTTTAGGCCGGCATCACACTCAGCGTATGAAAATACGGTTCATATTTTTACGGCCTTAATAAGCAGGAATGTTCCCAAAATAGTGATCCGTATGTCATCCGTACTGCGATATTTTCTCACAGGCTTGCAAAACCGACATCTAATGGATTTATGGGCTCAAATGTTCGTTAAAACATATATACAGTATATATATATATATATATATATATATATATATATATCTATAATATAACGCTGGGAGCGTCACTCTGTCCGAAGCCGCAGAGGGGGTGGGAGGGCAGGGGGCGCACAGGGGGCGCACAGGGGGTGGGAGGGTGGGGGACACATAGATCTTTATTTTAAACACTATTATTCATATTTTCTCTGCAGCAAACGCTGCTGCAGGGAACATATGAATTGCGGATTCAGCACCAGATGCTGGTAGTACGTGTGGTACCCAGCACGGTGCGTGTGGTACCCAGTGGGCACACGGGCGGCACACGTGTGCCACACTGATGTTCACCAGAAACACAGGGGCACACGGACACGGATAATTCCGGTACCGATTGTTTCCGGTACCGGAATTATCTGGACGTGTGGGACAGCCCTTAAGGAGGGAGTGAGGCATTGTGAGCGTGGTCAGGTTACTAACCTCAATGGGTGTTTAATTAAGGTCAAAACTGTTGGTGTCTACTTTTTCCTACCTATGGACGCTGCCCTATTATTTTTGGACAGCATCATAGTGGGTTGAAAGTACACATCCACACAGCTGAAATAAATGAAATGCCCAGTTGAATGATATTATATTTACACATTAGGCATCAGTAATTTCCATACCCTGTATTTCCAAAATGGAGTGTAGAAAAAATGAATGGAAAAAAAAGTTGTATGTACTTTGCTGCTGCTATGTGCAGGAATGTATAGGAATGGACACTGCCTTTTTATAATTGGACAGCATCATAGTGGGTTGAATGTACATGCCCATAGAGCTGGACATATGGAAAGTCTCATCTCAATTATAAGAAAATTAACACATTAGGTGCCTGTAAATTCAGTGTCACGTATCTCAGCAACAGAGTAGAGGAAAAAAGACACTTTTTTATGCTTATTGTTGCTACTATTTATTTTTCTCCCTTAGGCCAAGTTCACATTGTATTAACAGCAGCCTGTTCAATGCATGCGTTAATGGGCTGCTGTTAATGCAAGTGCCGGTATGTCAGCGCGCTAGCGCAGATAGAGCTAGCAGATGCTCTATCTGCGCTAGCAGTGACGGACCTGGAAATGCTGCAGCCCGCATCCCAGGGTCCGTCCCTCAATGACAGCACATCGCTAGCGCATGCCCATTGTGGGCATGCGCTAGCGATGCGTTTGACATTGGACTCAATGTCGGCGTTAACGGATTGCATTACACCGCGATATGCTGCGGTGTAACGTAATCCGTCTAACGGACGCCAGTAACGTAATGTAAACCCAGCCTTATACAGTGGGTACGGAAAGTATTCAGGCCCCTTTAAATTTTTAACTCTTTGTTGCACTGCAGCCATTTGGTAAATTCAAAAAAGTTCATATTTTTCACATTAATATACACTCTGCACCCCATCTTGACTGAAAAAAACAGAAATGTAGTAATTTTTGCAAATTTAATAAAAAAGAAAAACTGAAATATCATATGGTCATAAGTATTCAGACCCTTTTCTCAGTAACCACTGGGAAAGAATGTACAGTTTATATGGCAAAAAATAACAGTTGCCCTTTAAATCTTTGAATAAGCTTCTGACTGTAATTTATCCATTTTTTTCCCATTAAACTAGATGTGTTCAGCACAGAACGATAAGATAAAAGTACAACCAACAGCAATGAATGAACCAATGGAAATAAAATACATCGGCTTCATTTCTGTTTTCTAGTCTGAGGAAGCTGAGAACTGTTAAGCATGTGTGATTGATTGTGGAATAGGGAATTTAATCTGTAACTATCATTTTAATAAAACATTGCAGTTATACAGTATTTATTTGCATTCACAAATGTTTTTAGAGACTTAGATTGGTTTCCCTTTCAAGAAAATCACTTGCTGGAGGAGCATTTCATTTCTAGATAAGTTTGCATTTTCCATGATCGTTTCTGAGAGTGTAATCTCACCACCTGCCGCTATTTTACCACCATCCCATCTCATGCCTTTCGCTAATTGTTACCTATTTGGTAGGAAGTAGTACAATTAAATACCACAAAGACAAGCAGCAGCACAAAGTCAACGCGCTGAACACATTTGTGGAGAAATGCACTGTTCCCAGTGGAGACTTTCATTTCGCTACTTAGAAATGAGGTTGACTGGAGTAGGTCAAAGCTTTGCTAGGGAATATTTGCCAAGGCTTAAGGTTCTTTGCTTTAATCAGAAACTAAAATATGTGGATAAAAATAGAAAATAAACTTTTTTACATTTGAAACAGGACAAGATTATCTTAATTGCTAGAACTCTCGACAAACATTCACCCCCTATGTCTCTTCAGTTTAAACAAAGCAGGAGTCAAAATAAAATGAAAATGGCTCAGTTTATTAAAATTAATAATTCCCTTCAATCTTTGTTCACGGATGCATAATTCTCTATTAGCACCCAAATCCCAGGAGATCAACACAGGATTTTCTAATGTTTATTAATAAAAAGGATATTTTTAATCAAGTTGCTATTATAAAGATATGAAGAATAGGTCGAATTTCTAGCATTTACATTAAAGCAGTCCAGATTTTTATTTTTTACATTTATTGACATTCTTATTCAAATCATTTTGTGGATAACGTGCACACATGGGGGACAGTTCTACTTAACAACAATATATATATATATATATATTTTATTTTATTTTATTTTATTTTTTTTGCTTACAGTAACCAGTCACAGTACAGCCTATATTTCTTATAGTGCAGTTGAAAACTAAAATATGTTGTAATTAATTTCTATAAGCAACAAACTCAGTTCTTATGAATCTCCACCATTTTTTGTTACAAACACTGTCCTCCACTTCCAAATGTACATGCATCTGGTCATAACTTTAAAACCCTTGACAGTTGAAGGGAAAAATATTATCTTGGGACATTATTTCCTGGCGAAGGGTGGATTTTTTTTATATACCGTAACTGCATTTTTATTAACAATTTTCCAAAAATACTAAGACATTAACCTACATGTAGTCATTTGTCTTTGCACAAATAATTAGTCTAAGGGTATGTTTCCACGGTAAGTAAACACTGCTTGTTTGACGCTGCAGCGTCAAACAAGCAGCGTCCAGATGTTCCAGCATAGTGGAGGGGATTTTATGAAATCCCGTCTCCACTATGCGTGGAAACCCGCACGCGGCGGCCCTGCGACTCCGGACATGCTGCGCGTCTTTTCAGATCGCAGCATGTCCGTACACCTTGCGGGGACGCAGCGTCCCCGCAAGGCATATCACAGGGCCCTATGGCGAGGGGTGCGATGATCCCGGATGTGTACTGTACACATCCGGCACCATCGCGTCCCAGAAAGGGGGCGGGGCTTCGCCGCTGCGGCGATACCGCCGCCCCCCGGACCGTGGAGCCATACCCTAAGAATACACATAATTTCTGTAACCTATACATTTGTAACATAATACTAGAATGATGCCGTACTTGAGGGTTGGTATATGAAGACAACACAAAAGAACCGAAGACCCAAATAAAGACAACAATTCAAGCCAGATGATCCAGTGCATACTGCATTAATGTCGATCCTTCAAAGTTTATATAAATATATATAAAAATAAATAATAATATAGTACGGATGCCCAATTGCCTTGCTGACGTCGTAGTTAATGTGCTAAAGAACTCCTTGGGGTCCCGTCCGTGACAACAGGGGGAGTGTGATATAACCTCAACTGTAGCTCACGCTGGCCCCAGAGAGAGCGAGACAAGTTGTGCACAGCTGCTAGCTTACCTGTGGATGCAAGGTGCTATATGCAGCATGCGACTTGGCTGCACAAAGGCCAGATGCAGGGTCTTTTGCTTGATACAGATGCCAGGGATTCTGGTGCTGTGTACATTGGGCGATTAAGCGCTGTATAGAGCCAGTGATGGCCCAGCCAGTGGCGTCCCCGGATGCCACGCAGGACGGAGAAGATGGCTGCTAGGCTCCACCTACCTGTTATGTCACACTAAGGAAGCAGGCCTGTGGCACTCAAAAAGGAGGGGGGAGCACCAACCAAATTTGGGTTTATCTGCTACAACAAAGGTGAATAGCTTATATAGCTCTCATGCAGTCATCAATAGACCTAATTTATAAAAAATCAATATCCCTGCAGATTCCATTTGCTATTCCATAATGACGGTATAGCCGCAGTCATCTGCCACTGCCATTAACACTCTTAGCAGGGCCATATTTTGAGCATATTTAAATCAACATATAATTCCTGAAAGGAACGAGATGCAAGCAGTCTCTGAAACCCATTGAAGCCTTCTACATATATATATATACAGTACATACATACATACAGCTCTGGAAAAAAATTATGAGACCTCTGCAAAATGTTAAGTTTGCCTGATTTTTCTCTTTATAGGTATATTTTTGAGTAAAATGTAAATTTTTAATTTATTCTGTAAACTTCTGACAACATGGCTCCAATGTTCCAAGCAATAATTTTTTTATATTTTGCATTTATTTTCTGAAAATGAGAAATGGTCAAAATAACAAAAAATGCATTGCTTGCAGACCTCAAATAATGCAAAAAAAACAAGTTCATAATCATTTAGAAACAACAATACTAATGTTTTAACTCAACATGTAGATACGGTGCATTTTTTTATATTAGGCTACTTTCACACTAGCGTTAACTGCAATACGTCGCAAATGTGTTGTTTTGCCAAAAAAACGCATCCTGCAAAAGTGTTTGCAGGATGCGTTTTTTCAGCATTGACTAACATTAGCTACGCATTTGCGACGCATTGCCACACGTCGCAACCGTCGTGCGACGGTTGCGCCATGTTGTGGCGGACCGTCGGGACCAAAAATCGTTAAATTTAACGTTTTTTGCTCCCAATGGTCCGCTTTTTCCGACCGCGCATGCGCGGCCGGAAATCCGCCCCCACCTCCCTGCACTTCCCCGCACCTCACAATGGGGCAGCGGATGCGCTGGAAAAATGCATCCGCTGCACCCGTTGTGCGGCGGAGACAACGCTAGCATCGGGAACCTCGGCCCGACGCACCGCGACGGGCCGAGCCCGACGCTAGTGTGAAAGTAGCCTTAGCTGTTAAAATGTTATCATTGGTACAGTGGGGATATTTTCTTATTTGGTAATGCAATGAAGTCAGAAGCCACATGTTCTCTGTCTTCTCCACCTCTTTAAAGTCCTCGCTACAGTTCCAGGTATACCAATGCAGCAATTTACTCTGTGTTCATGGCCAGCATATCTCAAGTGTCAGTAAATAGTAACACCACTTATTTGGTGCCTGTTCTAAAGATCACACCACTAAATACTATGAACAACTTGATTTAATGCTTCTTTCGTCCCCATCTCCTTTACTTGCTTCTGGGTTTACTTCTTACATTTTTGTTTGCAAATTTTTTAGAAATGATAATAAAATTACTGCACAGATTTATATTGTACATCAAAATAAAATATGCAGCAAACCTGAGTTATGTTAATCTCTCCAACAGCAGCTTGGATTGCCACTACAGTAAGGGCTTGTTCACAAGTTGCTTTTTTACTGCATTTTTCCCTTGTATTTTTTCCATGAAAAACAACATAGCAGTTTACTGTCCCAGCAAAGTGAATGAGATTTCTGAAATCTGATTCACATGCTGCTTATTTTTATCTTGATGATTTGAAGCATTTTCAAATCTGCAGCATGTCAATTCATTCAGCGTTTTTTTCAGGGTTTTTCACACATTCAAATGAATAGGAAAATGCATGAAAAACAGCATAAACAGGCATGCAAAAATGCATACATTTTATTTAGTGTTTATAATGTCAAAAGACATGTTTTTTGGTGTAGAAATGTGTGCTGCAAAAGCTAAGCGTGTGCACATACATTAACACAGTAAGGCTATGTGCACACGTTGCGGATTTTGCTGTGGATTTTGCTGCGGATCCGCAGCGGATCTGCAGCTGCGGGTCCGCAGCAGCTTTCCATGTGTTTACAGTACAATGTAAACCTATGGAAAGTGCAATCCGCAGTGCCCATGCTGTGGAAAAAAACATGTGGAAACGCTGTGATTTACATTCCGCAGCATGTCAATTATTTGTGCGGATTCCGCAGTGGTTTACATCTGCTCTGTAATAGGAATCTGCAGGTGGAATCTGCACAAAATCCGCGGTAAATCCACAGTAAATCCGCAGGCCTTTTACCTGCGGATTTATGAAATGTGCACATACCCTTATGTACTCGAGCAAATTCTGCTTCAGTTTACTATGCCTAGTACAAGCAAAGCTACAGTTATTGATCATACACAAGAGTGGGCACTGGCAATGAAGGGTTTGTATCTGGGGTTCACCATCCCTCCGCTCTCACACGCATATCCACACGCACATTTAGACCTCACTCATATTTGCATATAAAAATCAGTCCAATTTCACTCCTGAAAAGTTGAATCTGTATGGTTGAACTTATGTCATGTGAGTGTATGATTATTTTCTTGCCTAGCATCTGTATGACATCCTTATGAGATGGGGATGCAATCTGTAAGCAATGCGTCAAAAATCACAGCTGATATCAAGCCATGTTGTTAGTAACACATCCATTACTAATTCAGTAATCAAAAATAAAAACAAACACAAACAAAAATAATTTATGTGAAATAACACTCCCCAACACTTTCCCTGATTCACCAATTTATTATCCCCCCAAAAAATCCCAGCAAGTTCGCCATAGTCCAAGGAATCTGCCGTAGCACACTAAATTTGATATAGTCTGCAAAATAGACACCATATTTTTTACTATCAGACACATTTTTTTCCTCCACAAATCTTGAGGAAAATGGGAGGTGTGTCTTATAGTCCAGATGTAATTCCTGTGGTTGGGCAGGTGGGGGAGCATCAGTGGCAGATCAGCGGGTCACAGGAGTCAGGAGCCGGCTGCTTCTGCTAACACCTGTGCCCGCTGTTAAAGAGAAATTAAAGCTGGGAGGGACTATAGGCGTGAAGGGAAGTGAATATTCATTTCACTTTAAAAGCGGGGACAACAGCAGCCGGATTTCTGCTGATGGGCGATCACTGTGCCCGCTACAAAAGGGAATGCGTATTCACTGCTCTCCACTCCCATGGGTGTGGAGAGCAGTGAATATTCATACTCTTGAATAGAGGGCAGTTGCCGGTTTCTGCGGCGTGTGTGCGATCACGTGCATGGGGAGCAGTGAGCATTCTGGCAGCTGTCCTTGGCTTGTAAGCAGTGCATGACATTACAGTCATGCGCCACTTACAAGCTGAAATCAGCAGCTTGCATCATAACAGGATGCTGCAAGGGAGCACAGGGAAGGTAAGTAGAATGGTTTACGTTTTTTTATGTTTTTCTGATGGGGCCAAACATTCTAGGATGGGGATGGGGCCATGCATACCAGGATAGGGATGAAGAGGCCTTGCATACTAGGATGGGGATGAAGGGGCCATGCATACAAGGATAGGAGTGAGGGGGCTATTCATACAAGGATAGGGATGAGGGGGCCATGCATACCTGGATAGGGATAAGGGGGCATGCATACCAGGATAGAGATGAGGTGACCATACATACCATGATGGGGATAAGGGTGCCATGCATACATGGATGGGGATGAGGGGTCCATGCATGCCAGGATATGGATGAGGGGTGCCATGTATACCACGATAGGAATGAGGGGGCCATGCATATAACTATAGGGATGAGGATGTCATGCATAACAGGGTAGGGATGAGGGGGCATGCATACTAGGATAGGAATGAGGAGGCCATGCATACAAGGATAGGGATGAGGGTGCCATGCATACCAAGATAGGGATGAGGGGGGCATGCATACTAGGATAGAGATGAGGGGACCATAAATACCAGGATGGGGATGAGGGTGCCATGCATACCAGGATATGGATGAGGGGACCATGCATACCAGGATAGGGATGAGGGAACCATGATACCAGAATGGGAATGGGGGTGCCATGCATACCAGGATGGGGATAAGAGCCGATGAGTGTCACAAAGTGCAGCAGGAGCCGGCAACTCTGATGAGCGGTGACGTCAGGACCCGGCTACTGTGAATAGCAATAACATTATTTAC
Organism: Ranitomeya variabilis; assembly: GCF_051348905.1. Lineage (NCBI taxonomy): Eukaryota > Metazoa > Chordata > Amphibia > Anura > Dendrobatidae > Ranitomeya > Ranitomeya variabilis. Next base: position 576,328,164 of record NC_135236.1, read on the forward strand.
TGCTATCCACAGTCACCGGGGCTAGATTTGCTCAGAATGCTCAGCTATATCGGACCTGTGTGGCAAACTTATGTCATAAATTGGTAAATGAGGGGCATTGTCTTGTTCTTTATCTCTCTGTTTATGTTTTCAAAAACAGGAGGAACACTTTTTTAAATTATTTATTAGGTTAAGCAACCATAAACAACTTTTAGCGCTACATGAAAGGCACTAAAGGATTCCAGTTATGTTGGGGGATTGTGAAATTATACATCTACAGAATATCTATCTGTTCTCTCTATCTATTTTTAATCTATCTATCTATCTATCTATCTATCTATCTATCTATCTATCTATCTATCTATCTATCTATCTATCTATCTATCCTGAGGATTTTCACTGTGAATTTACTGTACTTGTCTAATGAAATTTGGTGGTTACTTTAAGATGTGTGTGTAAAAATCAGATGGCATAAGCATGTTTCGTGTCCCGTCCATTTTTTTATTGCACCCATAGACTTGCATTGGTGAGTCTCGTCCAATATACGCAGTCAATCGCATTGAATAACATTGGTAAGAGTGCAATGCAATGTTTTCTCGCATTGTTTTCCTCTGTATTATATGCCAATATGAGCATCATTATGATGCACTTGTTCATGCAACCAAATTATTTTTTTTGGTTTGTTCATTCATAGGTTCAACTGGAATAGCATTAATATTTTTATGTAAGCTTCACTTTATGAGGTCTTGTATTTTTGTTAGATGAGCTATAGTTCTTAAATTGCCATTTTACCAAACATGTATGTAAGGCCTTATTGAGAAGTCCCTTGTTTATGTGAAAAAAGAACACTTTTAGGCCTGTCCCACACATCCAGGTAATTCCGGTACCGGAAAAATCGTTACCGGAGTTATCCGTGTCCGTGTGTCCGTGAGCTCACGTGGCACATCAGTGTGGCACACGTGTGGCAGCCGTGTGCCGCCCGTGTGTTGACTGGGTACCACACGGACCGTGCAGGAGACAGCGCTACAGTAAGCGCTGTCCCCTGCTTTGGGTGCTGAAGCCGCCATTCATTTCTTCTCTCCAGCAGCATTCGCTGGAGAGAAGAAATTAAAAATCATTGTATTTTGTTTTTTTTTGCGGTAGAAATAAAGATCTTTGTCTCCACCCCCCTCCCACCCCCTGTGCGCCCGACTGCTTGAAAGAAAATACTCACCCGGCTCCCTCGAAGTGTCCTCTCCGTGCCACAGCTTCTCCTGTATGAGCGGTCACGTGGTGCCGCCCATTACAGTGATGAATATGCGGCTCCACCTCACATAGGGAGGTGTCCCTTAAACCCAGGTAGAGCACATTTCTGTTACCTCCTTCATGAAATGTTGAGTCATGTAACTGTAACTTCATTGTTGTGTAGATTTCATTAAATGGAAGGTCTTTGGCTCCTGTGCAGACCTATGTTGTTCATGGTAAAACTTACACACCGTGTTTTTACAAACAAACCTTGAGTAGTCTGATCCTGCAGGTATACTGCCATCCATCTGTCTACTTTTTTCTAACCTACAAGGTTCAGGTTAATAAGAAATGGGGGACAGATGGAAGGGAGTGTTAATGCACATTACACTACACAGGAACATATACTGTAGGTTTGCATAAGAGCTTTCTGACAACAATGATTTTTAATCATTATTATATGCCAAGTTGCCCTTCCGGCTATTGGTGTGTTTAGTGTTCACAGTCCCTGTATAAACGCTTTACGATCTTTTATGTACTTGTACATCAAAAGTTGTGTCCCTGCCTTTGATGAGGGCTCATACCCTGAGCGCACAACCGTGGATGGATCAGAGCTGATCAAGTGATGTTATCCTGTTGAATCCTGCTGTCAATCTCTGACAGCGGCATCTAACACGTGCCGGCAGGAGGGCACTTCTTTCCATGCCCTCAGTGGTGTACCCGTGACATTATTGCGGGACATCGATGGGTTGACATGGCAGCGGAGGGTGTTGGGAGTCGAGTTTCTGCCTCTGCACAGGGGGAATCTTGAGCCATCTCTGCTGCGGTCTCCCATTCTTATCCTGCCACGGTGGAGCCTACTCAGCGGAGGTCCCTGCGTCTTGCTCAGTCTGACACTGTGCAAAGGGTTACTGCTGCCTTTCCAGCTTCTGCCATTGTAGCCAGTACTGGTCAGCGGTGAGCAGACGTCTTTGGGACTAAGTCCTGCTTTTCCCCTTCTGAGCATGCCCAGGGTAAAATCTCTCATTGGAGATCAAGGGTCACATGCTCAGGTACTGCAGCAATTCCCATTGGTCCTCTAGGAAGGTCCTGAAGTTGCTCAAGTTCTGTGGCAGCCTCCCATTGGTCCTTCTGGGAAGGTCCTGTAGTTGCTGCAGCTGTAAAAGGTTTGCATGACCGCACGGCCATCAGCTAGTATCAATTTTAATTATGTGCTTTGCGCCAGTGTGGTTATGTGTGCATGTATTCAGCGACCCAGCTGAAATAAGCCCCTAGAATACTGGCACCTCCGGTGAGGAGATTGTGTGTTTGCATGACCACTGACTGTTATCAGCTCGGCAGTTAGCTTGTGCTCCTGTGAGTCTAAGGGTATGTGTCCACGTTCAGGTTTGCTTCAGGCTTTGGTCAGGATTTTATGCAAGTAAAATCCTGACCAAAAATGCACCTGAGGTCACTGGCAGGTCACCTGCGGTGTTCCTGCGTGTTTTGCTCATTGTAGCAACATGCTGCGTTCTTAAAAAACGCACCGCATGTGCGTTTTCACGGGAAAAACGCATGCGTTTTTTCCTGCAGAGTGGAGACGGGATTTCATTAAATCCCCTCCACTATGCTGTAACATCTGGACGCTGCGTTTTTGACGCTGCGGCTCAGCGCTGCGTCAAAAACGCAGCGTTTCCTGAACGTGGACACATACCCTAACAGGGTGCAGTGCTTTCCTTTCACAGCGACTCTGTGAAGTAACAGAGCTATCTTATACCGCCAAATAGTGCCACCATTCACTAGCAGCAGCTTCCTCCTGCACGGTGGAACCTGGGCTGCAAACGCACCAATAATAAACATCTATATTTACTCGGTGCATTTCGCTAGCCCTAACAGAGGGTCTGCTTAAGATCCTTGGGCTTGTCATGATGATCCTCCTGTAAAATCCAGCCTGTGGCTGGTGTTCATAAGATATCGTGATTTTCACTATACATAGTAGTGCTGAAGCACTGGTATGTATAGCACAAGCAATCAGATGACTGTAATCTTCAAGAACGGTTTATTTTGGCTACTGCAGCATTGAAATAAAATGCAATCAAAACACTGTGCCTTCCCCAACATAGCATCAGTATAACGTCAGCTCAGGATGCAAAAAATAGCCCTCACACAGCCCCATATCCCAGAAAATGTTTCAGGTCTCAGAAAATGGTAACACAAGTTAAATTTTTATATAAAATAAAAAAACTGTACATGTTTGGTATCTGCACCCTTGTACTGACCTGTGGAATAATACTGTCAGGTCAGTTTTGCCATATAATGACCATGGTAAGTATAGAACGCAAAATACTATTGTGGAATTGCACTTTTTTGCAATTTCACTGTCCTTAAATTTTTTTCCTGCTTTCACATGATAAAACAAATGATGCCATTCCAAAGTACATCTTGTCCTGCAAAAAAAGAAGCCCTCATATAGCTATATTGATGGAAACATAAAAAAGTTATGACTTTTGGATATAGGGGAGCAAAATATTTTAAATAAAAATTGCAAGGTTGTAAGCCCACCAGCATCAGGGGCTTATCTACAGCATTCTGTAATGCTGTAGATAAGCCCCCAATGTATCCTGAAAGATGAGAAAAAGAAGTTAGATTATACTCACCCATGGGTGGTCCCACTGCGATCCGGTCCGATAGGCGTCGCGGTCTGGTCCAGTGCCTCCCATCTTCTTACAATGACGTCCTCTTCTTGTCTTCATGCTGCGGCTCCGGCGCAGGCGTACTTTGTCTGCCCTGTTGAGGGCAGAGCAAAGTACTGCAGTGCACAGGTGCTGGGCCTCTCTGACCTCTCCCGATGCCTGCGCACTGCAGTACTTTGTTATGCTCTCAACAGGGCAGACAAAGTGCACCTGTGCCAGAGTCGCAACATGAAGACAAGAGGACGTCATCCTATGAAGATGGGATGCCCCAGACCGGACTGTGACACCCATCGTATCAAACCGCCCGCCCAGGTGAGTCTACAGTATGTACGCCGGCATGCTCGGTGTTAGTGGGAAAGCCCCGTTATCTGCGGTCACCACAGTGTTGGGGCATTCTGCCATATTAAAGCATTATCAATAAGGTTATATATAAAATATATGAAATGTATGTTCAGTATCCTGCTGTTAAATGCATTTTATACAATGTAGTGTATAAAATCCGGAGTTCATATCTATTATTCTTTCATAGTTTGCTAGCAACATGGGAACACTTAGGTTTTTATCCGAGCACTTATTTTAGATATTCTTTGCCTTTCCTCATCCAAAAGTTAAGAGAGTTGAGATTTATTTAGCCTAACTGCGCATTACAATGATGACAAGAAAACTGCTCCTAACAGCGTTCAGCACAGATTTTATTTATGTACAATTTTTACGTCTCCTTATGAGTTGTGTGACAAGTATTTCATCAATACACAGCAGAATATCTATTTTGCACAGGCTGGAGTGAAAAGAGAAGACATTTTGTATACTGAGAATTAAATGCAGATATCTCGGTGCTGTCATATCATAAATAAAGAAAATAATAATTTACAGAAGATGAAATCCTAAGTTTTTCTTCTTCTTGAAGATGGAACATGAACAAAGTTGCCGTCAAATATAGTTTATTCCAGGTTTATAAACTTGCACAATTAAAGAAAGTGACGACCTTCAGAGCTCATAGGTCATCACTTTTCATTGTTCTTTCCAAACCCCCCCTAACGCAGAAGAGTAATGTACCCTCAAGTGCGGATTAGGAAAATCTGTTCATCTGCTATGAAATATTGCTGTGTTGTGACCTTACTTGGCCTCGTATGCCGCTCTACAATGCGCGTTGTATAGGAAGCCAGGGAATTTCAGGTGAAACAGTCTGTCCTGGTTAGAAGATTACAGTAGGGCATTGCATCTAAGTAAAGGTGAAGCATTTTAAAAATAAATGAAGCACTTTCTCTACATGTCACGTATACAGCCTCTGATCTGCACTGCTGCGTATGTGAGCAGAAGGATTCATTCACCGAGCAGCTCGAAATTACACAATGGCAGTCTATCTGTAATGTTCAGTGTTGTAGTCTTTACTGGCCAATGCATCCTGCCTCCATGCTTGGATGCCTGACAGTGGTTGCAAAGACCTGCCCAGGAACCTTCACGAGAGATCAGTCATTGTACGCAGATTCAGAGGCTTAAGAGTGTGTTTCCACATGCCGGATTACATCAGGATTTTCTGCGTATTGGACTCTGCGTACAGCATCCAGATGTTACAGCATAGCGGAGGGGATTTTATGAAATCCTGTTTCCACTATGTGCACATGGCCGCATCCAGTGGCGCGTCTTTTTAGACCGCAGCATATCTATTTATCTTGCGGAGATGCTCCATCTCCACAAGATAAATACCACAGTCAATACATACGTTGCGGTGATTCCGCATGTGCTCAATGAACACATCTGGAATCATCACGCGTACAACAGGGGGCGGCACTTTGGGCGGAGCGGGGTATCTGCTGCATCCAAATCGCAGGGTTTCCTGAATGGAAACCCTGGAAACATACTCTTACAGTAAATGTCCATTAACGTTGCAAAATTATAATGAAGCGAACATTCCTAGGAATTATCAATTCACGATAAATGTGAAATCTAAACAGGCTGTCGATGATCCAATAAACAAGGAAAATGCTCGTTCGTCAGGTCAAATGATCTTTTGGTTTGCACAAAAGATTGTGGTCCTTGGGAGTGCATAGTCCTGTGTATGCTGAAAATTCACTGTCGGGAACAATGGCAAAATGATACCTTGACGATGACGCTTCGCAACACACTTCGGGTTTGGTGTCATCCCAGAGTGAACATAGCTCCACATTTGGCTATAAATAATATACATCTCTATATTCTTACTGATCATTCTCTGGCAGTCTCCCTAGATGAACACATTTTTTCAGTACATCATAGGGGCTTGATTACTTTGGCAATGAATGTATACCAAAACGGCTATTTTTACATTGACTTTTAATTTACTATTTATGCGGCACCATTCTGATATTAAGGTAAATTATAAGAGTCACTATATACTGATGTATTCTTTCAGCACTTCTTACCTGTAATTTATTACTATAGCACATGGATATATTTGGCATTTTACTGTCCTTTTTATTTAAATTGTAATCTTTTTTCAGCATAGTGCACTAAAGAATCTACTGTCTTCTTGTACCCCCTTTTTATCAATTAATTATTGCTCTTTCTTCCAGCAATTTCCACTTTATCATCTTGGAATTGTTAGATTTAATCATGTTTATGTATCCTGATATTTTCACTTTGGTGATGTCATCATCCCATATTATGTGTCCCCATTTTTAATCTTTTTTTACCATGTTGATTGTAACTGATTATATGTAATAAAGATATTGATATTTACTATTTTGCGTAATTATATTACTTGGCTTTGTATCATTATGTAGGTTTCTTGAGAACAATAATAGACTATGTGCACTGAACAGTCTATTACAGATTGGAGTAGCAAAAATCTGGTGACAGCTTCCCTGTAATCCCTAAACAACCTTAGGATTTTCCATTTTTGCATTTTTGTTTTGTCTCCCCTTCTTCCCAGAGCCATAACTTTTTATTTTTCTGTCAATATGGCCATGTTAGAGCTTTTTTTTGTGCGATGACTTGTCACCATTGATTTTACCATATAGTGTAATGAAAACATGGTTAAAAAAAATCAAGTGCGGTGAAATTTCAAAAAAGTGCTATTCCGCAAACTGACCTGCCATTATGATTCTCCAGGTCATTATGAGTTTGCAGGTACCAAACATGTCTAGGTTCTTTTTTATTTAAGTGGTGAAAAAATTCCAAAGTATGTAAAAAACAGTCGCCATTTTCCCATTTTTCGCGATCTGGGGCTCAATGAGGACTTATGTTTTCACTGCTATCATTTTGGGGTAGATACTTTTTGATAGTTTGTTATTTCATTTGATTGCAGTGTTACGGCGGCAAAAAAAATTGGTGCTTTGAATTTTTTTTTCTCGTTACCCTGTTTACCAATCAGATTCATTAAGTCTATCTTTTGATACATCTGACGTTTCTGAACACAGCGATACCAAATTTTTTAAATTGTTTTATTCTGAATGAGGCAAAAGGGGTGATTTAACCCCTTCCCGACCTGTGACGCCACGTAGGCGTCATGAAAGTCGGTGCCAATCCGACCTGTGACGCCTATGTGGCGTCATGGAGGGATCGCGTCCCTGCAGATCGGTGAAAGGGTTAACTCCAATTTCACCCATTCTGCAGGGACAGGGGGAGTGGTGCTTCAGCCCAGAGGGGTGGCTTCACCCCCTCGTGGCTACGATCGCTCTGATTGGCTGTTGAAAGTGCAACAGCCAATCAGAGCAATTCATAATATTTCACCTATAAAAAGTGGTGAAATATTACAATCCAGCCATGGCCGATACTGCCCCCCCACAGCCACCGATCGCCTCCCCAGTCCTCCGTTCTGTCCTGTAGTCCCCACTGTCCGCCTGTCCACTCCCCCGTCCTCCTGCCCACTCCCCCTGTGCTCTGATCCACCCCCGTGCTCCGATCCACCCCCCTGTGCTCCGATCCCCCCTCATACTTACTGAGCCTCCCGGAGTCCGTCCGTCTTCTCCATGGGCGCCGCCATCTTCCAAAATGCAGTGCGCCCTCCGAATCTGCTGGCCGGCAGATTCGCTCCAGGTACATTTTGATCACTGTGATATAACCCATCACAGTGATCAAAATAAAAAAAATAGTAAATGAACCCCCCCTTTATCACCCCCATAGGTAGGGACAATAATAAAATAAAGAAAATATATTTTTTTCTGCACTAGGGTTAGGGTTAGTGTAAGGGCTAGGGTTAGCATTAGGGTTAGGGTTGGGGCTAGGGCTAGGGCTAGGGTTAGGGTTAGGGTCAGGGCTAGGGTTAGAACTAGAGTTAGGGTTAGAATTAGGCTATGTGCACATGGTGCGGAGTTGCATGCGGATCTGCAGCGGATTGGCCGCTGCAGATTCGTAGCAGTTTTGAATCCGCAACGTGGGCACATAGCCTTAGGGTTAGGATTGGAATTAGAGTTAGGGTTGGAATTAGGGCTAGGATTGGAAATAGGGTTAAGATTAGGCCTGTGGTTAGGGTTATGGTTAGGGTTAGGGGTGTGTTGGGGTTAGGGTTGTGGTTAGGGTTGGGATTAGGGTTAGGGTTGGGATTAGGGTTAGGATTAGGGTTGGGATTAGGGTTATGGGTGTGTCGGGGTTAGGGTTGTGGTTAGGGGTGTGTTGGGGTTAGGGTTGGGATTAGGGTCATGGCTAGAGATGGGATTAGGGTTAGGGGTGTGTTGGCGTGAGTGTTGGAGTTAGAATTGAGGGGCTTCCACTTTTTAGGCACATCAGGGGTCTCCAAACGCAACATGGCGCCACCATTGATTCCAGCCAATCTTGCGTTCAAAAAGTCAAATGGTGCTCCCTCCCTTCCGAGCCCCGACGTGCGCCCAATCAGTGGTTTACCCCCACATATGGGGTAACAGCCTACTCACGACAAACTGGGCAACAATTATTGGGGTCCAATTTCTCCTGTTACCCTTGCAAAAATAAAAAATTGCTTGCTAAAACATAATTTTAGAGGAATGAAAAATTATTTTTTATTTTCATGGCTCTGCGTCATAAACTTCTGTGAAGCACTTGGGGGTTCAAAGTGCTCACCACACATCTAGATAAGTACCTTGGGGGGTCTAGTTTCCAAAATGGGGTCACTTGTGGGGTGTTTCTACCGTTTAGGCACATCAGGAGCTCTGCAAACGCAACGTGACGCCCGCAGACCATTCCATCAAAGTCTGCATTCCAAAACGTCACTACTTCCCTTCCGAGCCCCGACGTGTGCCCAAACAGTGGTTCCCCCCCACATATGGGGTATCAGCGTACTCAGGACAAACTGGACAACAACTTTTGGGGTCCAATTTCTCCTGCTACCCCTGTGAAACTAAAAAATTGCTTGCTAAAACATAATTTTAGAAGAAACAAAAATGATTTTTTATTTTCACGGCTCTGCCTTGTAAACTTTTGCGAAGCACTTTGGGGGTCAAAGTGCTCACCACATATCTAGATAAGTTCCTTGGGGGGTCTAGTTTCAAAAATGGGGTCACTTGTGGGTTTTTTTCACTGTTTAGGCACATCAGGGGCTCGGCAAACGCAATGTGACGCCCGCGGACCATTCCATCAAAGTCTGCATTTCAAAAGTCACTACTTCCCTTCCAAGCCTTGACGTGTGCCCAAGCAGTGGTTTCCCCCACATGTGGGGTATTAGTGTATGCAGGACAAACTGGACAACAACTTTTGGGGTCCAATTTTAAAAAGTGGCCTAAAAGTGGTTTAAAGTGGTCACCGCACATCTAGATTAGTTCCATGGGAGGTCTAGTTTCCAAAATGGGGTCACATGTGGGGGAGCTCCAATGTTTAGGCACACAGGGGCTCTCCAAACGTGACATGGTGTTCGCTAACGATTGGAGATAATTTTTCATTCAAAAGTAAAATGGCGCTCCTTCCCTTCCGAGCCTTGCCGTGTGCACAAACAGTGGTTTGTGACCACATATGAGGTATCGGTGTACTCAGGAGCAATTGCCCAACACATTTTAGGATCCATTTTATCCTGTTGCCCATTGGAGCTAATTTTTCATTCAAAAAGTCAAATGGCGCTCCTTCCCTTCCGAGCCCTGCCGTGTGCCCAAACAGTGGTTTACCCCCACATGTGAGTTATCAGTGTACTCAAGAGAAATTGCCCAATACATTTTAGGATCCATTTTATCCTGTTGCCCATGTGGAAATGAACAAATTGAGGCTAAAAGAAATTTTTTGTGAAAAAAAAAGTACTTTTTCATTTTTACGGATAAATTTGTAAAGCACATGGGGGTTCAAAGTGCTCACTATGCATCTATATAAGTTCCTTGGGGGGTCTAGTTTCCAAAATGGGGTCACATGTGGAGGAGCTCCAATGTTTAGGCACACAGGGGTCTCCAAACGCGACATGGTGTCCGCTAGCGATTGGAGATAATTTTTCATTCAAAAGTAAAATGGCGCTCCTTCCCTTCCGAGCCTTGCCGTGTGCACAAACAGTGGTTTGTGACCACATATGAGGTATTGGTGTACTCAGGAGCAATTGCCCAACACATTTTAGGATCCATTTTATCCTGTTGCCCATGTGAAAATGAAAAAATTGAGGATAAAAGAATTTTTTTGTGAAAAAAAAGTACTTTTTCATTTTTACGGATCAATTTGTGAAGCACCTGGGGGTTCAATGTGCTCACTATGCATCTAGATGAGCTCCTTGGGGGATCTAGTTTCCAAAATTGGGTCATTTCTGGGGGAGCTCCAATGTTTAGGCACACAGGGGCTCTCCAAACACGACATGGTGTCCGCTAAAGATTGGAGCCAATTTTTTATTGAAAAAGTCAAATAGCGCTCCTTCCCTTCCGAGCCCTGTCGTGCGCCCAAACAGTGGTTCCCCCCAACATATGGGGTATCATCGTACTCAGGACAAATTGTTCAATAACTTTTAGGGTCCAGTTTCTCTTTTTACCCTTGGAAAAATAAAAAAATTGTTGCTAAAAGATCATTTTTGTGACTAAAAAGTTAAATGTTCATTTTTTCCTTCCATGTTGCTTCTGCTGCTGTGAAGCACCTGAAGGGTTAATAAACTTCTTGAATGTGGTTTTGAGTACCTTGAGGGGTGCAGTTTTTAGAATGGTGTCACTTTTGTGTATTTTCAGCCATATAGACCCCTCAAACTGACTTCAAATGTGAGGTGGTCCCTAAAAAAATGGTTTTGTAAATTTCGTTGTAAAAATTAGAAATTGCTGGTCAAATTTTAACCCTTATAACTTCCTAGCAAAAAAAAATTTGTTTCCAAAATTGTGCTGATGTAAAGTAGACATGTGGGTAATGTTATTTATTAACTATTGTGTGTCACATAACTCTCTTGTTTAACAGAATAAAAATTCAATATTTGAAAATTGCAAAATTTTCAAAATTTTAGCCAAATTTGCATTTTTTTCACAAATAAACGCAAAAATTATCGACCTAAATATACCACTAACATGAAGCCCAATATGTCACAAAAAACAGTCTCTGAGAGTTCCTGAGTTATTACCTCATAAAGGGACACTGGTCAGAATTGCAAAAAACGGCCAGGTCATTAAGGTCAAAATAGGCTGGGTCATGAAGGGGTTAAACTTTTTATTTTTTTATATATTTGAAAACTTTTTTTTCTTTTTACTTGCTTCAATAGTCTCCTTGAGACTTGAAGCAGCTATCATTCGATCGCTTGTGCTATACATAGAAGGGCTTCAACTTCTCATGGCCAGCATTCATAGGAGATCTGCAGTGACAAGCATGTGGGTCTTCTGCAGATTCCTGGTTGTTGGACAGGGTTTGTGACACGCTTCCGGTAAGCATGAGTTAACCCTAGAACGCAAGACCATAAAAATCTACACTTTCACATACCTGGGGCATTTTAGGCCCGTGTGCAAATAACATGGAATAACTCAAATAACAAATTTTCTAAGTTTATTTGAAATTGCAAAGTAAGGATGCATTCCCACTAGCGGCACTGGGGTCTGCCAGGAGGGGATCCGTAATGGATCTGACCTCCTGGTGACCCCAGCTAAGGAGTGTACAGATAGGCTCAGATTTCCTTTCCTGGACAAATATAACAACGCTTTCCTTTTTTTTCTTTTGGCTCTGGATGTTCCTGAAAATGTATACCACATCGGATCATAGCTTCCGTAGTTTGCCTTTGCAAGCATTTCATGTTGCTTCGTTCCATCATGGTAGGCATTAAAAGTTCATAGCAAATTTCAATCAAGAATAGACGTCTCTTGTCCTTCCTGTTGGCATGGAATTCTGGATGAGTTTCACTATAAGGACAATATAAGCATACAGTTCATCTTTTGTTATATTTTTACATGTTTTTTATCTTACTGAAGCGATACGTTTTCCTTCTAAGTTAGTACACAAAACTATCTCATCTACAATATCATTTGAAAAAAATTAACAGAAAACATCTCTTGTAATCACATGTAAACCTACGACAGGCCTAAAAGGCCCCAGGTATGTGAATATGGGGTATTCCCAAAAAAGAGTTGTTATACCGAAATGCCTGTAACATAAAAATATATGAACAACTGGAAATTACTAACAACTATATACCTGAGGAATACCTAGAGTTTCAGAATTCTAACTAAAGTAATCTTGCAGAAAATGGAAATCAATTAACTTAGCGGGCCTGCGAGACCCCAGGTATGTGTTCTAGGTTAATGCCGCTGTCAGAGATATCATCCATGGCTGTATCCATGACATATCCATACGTCATAGGTCATGAAAGCGTTAAGGATCTGACCTTTCTTAACTTGGGCAAATTAACATTGCAGGTGAATTAGTTGAATATGTATGTGTTTACATGAGATACAAGTACTTTAAGATTATTTTAGGAATTACAGATATGTCCTATAAGACATTATACCTACCGTATTTTTCGGACTATAAGACGCACCGGACTATAAGGCGCACCCAGGTTTTAGAGGTGGAAAATAGGGAAAAAAAATATTTGAAGCAAAAAAATGTGGTAAAATATTTAATAACATATTATTATATGTGGTGTTATATATAATAGTATGTTATTATGTTGGAAGCTGCGGGACCAGTGTGGTGCCTGTGAAGTACTATATGAAGATGCTGGAGGGTGAGTATAAGAATGGGGGCACAGGGCTTATAGTGAAAGCACCACTCCAGCACTGCAAAATAACACTGGAGTGCTGATTTAAAATCCCATGGGAGAACTATAACTCCCAGCATGACCTGCAGATCCTATGACATGCTGGGAGTTATAGTTCACCAAAGGAGTGGCAGAGTGCTTTATTGTGTTTTGGAAAGACTAACCTCTTAATTGTGGCAGCCAGCCAGCCACTGTGGTGAGGTAAAAGCATCCCAAGACTGCACACACAGAGCCCTCCCTCTTGTTGCCTTTCCACAGCACAGGTAATGGAAGCCAGCAGATTCTAGTGTTGGAGTCTGAAGGACCTGTGATGATGTCAAGAAGAGGGAGGGCTCTGTGCTGCCATGTGATGCTCCAGCCCACCCACTTCTGACATCATCACAGGTCCTCCTTGTGCACACTGCACAGCACTCAGCTCCAGCCCAGGAAGGTAGGCAGCGATCTCCTCTCCCCTGGCCCCTGCTGCTGCTGCCTCCTCCTCCCCCGGACACACGGATCTCCCCAGCTGCTGCAGAAATCAGCGCTGAGGAAACCATGTGTGTCGCTGCTTAAGTGCAGTATTCATTTGCTGCTCCCGGCTCACTGCTCAGCTGATAGGTGGGCGGGGAGTAGCTAATGAATATTCACTGCACTTAATCATCAGGACCACATGATTTCCCCAGTGCTGATTCCCGGCAGTGGGCACATTTTTCTACCTCCTGAAGTGGGATAACAGTGCGATCCCACTCGCTGCTGCCCCCCTCCCCACATGCTACATCCCTACCATAAGACACACCCACACTTTCCTTCCAAATTTGGCGTCTTATGGTCAGAAAAATACGGTAACTTTACATTTGGATATAGAGTATCTTGTGGTGATGAAAAGTGATGTATTTTTCTGCAAGCACTAAGGTTATGAAGTAGTCAAGTATATAATGTTGAAGTAAGTTAATTTAATTTTATTTCAGTTAATATTTCTCAAGGAACCTAAACTTTTATGTGATTGCAAAGTTGCTAACTTGAGCACATTTGTGAAACAAAGACTGCTGACTTGTTCATTCTGTAGGTCACAAACCTACAAACCTATTCATCAAGTCAACTACGTCTGCTCTTTATTATGTAGAGGACAATGGCCATCAAATGACAACTCAATTTAAAATGTTTCACATGCAAATTGTTTTCATTGCAATCAATATGCATTGTAAAGGAAACTTGCGCTGTCAACAATGACCTACCTAGTATTTTATCAGCAAATTTAATTTATATATTACTCATATCTCACGGCAAAAGTTTTCAAGTAAAATTAAAATAAATATTTGGAATATTTGTAAGTATCAATGTACAAAACCTATTTTGATTGCTTGACCTGTATATCGAGTTCAATAGGGTTGAGCGAAACGGGTCGGCCATTTTCAGAAGTCGCCGACTTTGGCAAAGTCGGGTTTCATGAAACCCGACCCGACCCCTGTGTGGGGTCGGCCATGAGGTCGGCGATCTTCTGAATCTGGTATCGGAATTCCGATACCGAGTTCCGATATGTTTGCGATATCGGAAATCGGTATCGGAATCCACATTTAAGTGTAAAATAAAGAATTAAAATAAAAAATATTGATATACTCACCTCTCCGATGCAGCCTGGACATCACCGCTGGTAACCGGCATCTTCCGTTCCTAAGAATGGCGCTTGAAAGACCTTTCGATGACGTCACGGCTTGTGATTGGTCGCGGCGGCCCACGTGACCGCTCAGCGACCAATCACAAGCCGTGACGTAATTCTCTCAGGTCCTAAATTCCTCATTCTAGAATTACGTCACGGCTTGTGATTGGTCGCTGGCGGTCACGTGGGCTGCCGCGACCAACCAAAAGCCGTGACGTCATCGAAAGGTCCTTCACGCGCTCATTCTTAAGAAGGAAGGCTACCGGAAAGAAGCAGGGCGCGTCCGAGGGTGAGTATATACCTAATAGGAATATACTCACCCTCGGCTTCTTTCCGTCAGCCTTCCTTCTTAAGAATGAGCGCGTGAAGGACCTTTCGATGACGTCACGGCTTTTGATTGGTCGCGGCGGCCCACGTGACCGCCAGCGACCAATCACAAGCCGTGACGTAATTCTCATGTCCTAAATTCCTAGAATGAGGAATTTAGGACCTGAGAGAATTACGTCACGGCTTGTGATTGGTCGCTGAGCGGTCACGTGGGCCGCCGCGACCAATCACAAGCCGTGACGTCATCGAAAGGTCTTTCAAGCGCCATTCTTAGGAACGGAAGATGCCAATTACTACCAGGGCGCGTCAGAGGGTGAGTATAGCAATATTTTTTATTTTAATTCTTTATTTTACACTTAAATATGGATCCCAGGGCCTGTAGGAGAGTTTCCTCTCCTTCAGACCCTGGGAACCATAGTATCCCATTGCACTGCATTGGGTTTCGTGTTTCGGCCGACCCCGACCTCGACTTTTTTATAGGATCGGCCGATTTCACTCGACCCGACTTTTGAGAAAGTCGGGTTTCGTGAAACCCGACCCGATCCTATAAAAATAAAAGTCGCTCAACCCTAGAGTTCAACATTAATTTGTTTTATCCCAGTAACCCCTTCGACACAAAGCCTGTTTCACCTTCCTTACCAGGCCAAATGTTACAATTCTGACCAGTGTAACTTTAAGGCTGGAGTCACACTTGGCGTAAGACAATACGCCACGTATTATACGTCCGTACTACGGCCGTAATACGGAGAAATGTTCCCAAAATATTGATCCGTAGTCAGGGTGTGTCAGCATATTTTGCGCATGGCATCCTCCGTATGTAATCCGTATGGCATCCGTACTGCGAGATTTTCGCGCAGGCTTGCAAAACCGACATCTAATGGATTTATGTGCTCAAATGTTCGGGAAAACATATATACAGTATATATATATATATATATATATATATATATATATATATATATGTCATTGAGACACATATATATATATATATATATATATATATATATATATATTCTGTATTTAGATTTCATTCAGCGCGATATCTGTGAAAAGTCGGTAATTCAATTGCCGGCTTCTCATTTCTTCCGCACAAACCCGACAGGATATGAGACATGGTTTACATACAGTAAACCATCTCATATCCCCCTTTTTTTGCATATTCCACACTACTAATGTTAGTAGTATGTATGTGCAAAATTTCAGCACTGTAGCTGCTAAAATAAAGGGTTAAATGGCGGAAAAAATTGGCGTGGGCTCCCGCGCAATTTTCTCCGCCAGAGTGGTAAAGCCAGTGACTGACGGCAGATATTAATAGCCAGGAGAGGGACCATGGTTATTGGCCCCCCCGTGGCTAAAAACATCTGCCCCCAGCCACCCCAGAAAAGGCACATCTGGAAGATGCGCCTATTCTGGCACTTAGCAATCAAAAGAAGGAACGCCAAAGCACTCACCGGTCTTGCAGTTCAGAAAGTCTTTATTATTTCATGTACAAAAATGGAAATTCTTCACGGCACACGGGAGGACAAAGTGCAGGGTGCGGCGGACGAGACAACGGCCGTTTCGCGCTTAGAACAGCGCTTCAACGGGTCTAAGTCAGAAGGGAAATGACGCCAGTATACAAAGGTGAGTGTCATCAATCCCCACCTGTGTCAAAATCCCACCTGACCAATAAACTGTGCAAATGCCATTAAAAACAATTAAAATAACATCTTACAGCAACAGGATATATATTTACTTATGACACTAAGAACTACTGTTCACAAAGAGTTTTTTTAAAATGTACGCATAACTCCAACACAAGACATGCAATATTATTTTCAGATATTATAATTTTTCTTCTTCCCATAATGTTTGATAGATGCGAAGCAATCTGTCAGGGAAAGAGGAGAGTAGGAGGGGCTATACAATATCTGGAATTTATTCTGTCAATATAATCCATAATGTAAGGGAAATACTAATCCTAAACAAATGGAAAAAACATAAGGAAAAAACATAGAAAAATTGTTATTATTATCATGGATCAGCAGAGTATTGATACACAACAACGATTTTACAAAAAGATGGACATGTCCACTCTATCATTCATGCCGGCTGTGCCCATAGCTTTAGTACGCATGATCCATTTGGCTTCTGTGCGTAATAAGAGTTTATGGAGATCGCCTCCCTGTGCGGGGAGACAGACTCTTTCTACCCCTGCGAAGGTCAGTACTCCCGGGTTTCCTCCGTGGCTCTCTCTTATGTGTTGAATCAATCTAGGGACACCTTTCCCTGTAGTGATCGATCTCAGATGTTCTCTAAATCGTATGAACAATTTGCGAATGGTTTTGCCGATATAATATCTCTTGCAGGGACAGAACAAGACGTAGACCACGTAATCTGTCCTGCATGAGATAAATTGTTGTACGGTGTGCGTAATGGGGCCGATATTGAGAGTCTGGCTAGTAATATGTGAACAACAGTGTTTACAATGACCACAACAAAAATTACCTTTAGGGACAGCACGTTCTAGCCAAGTGGTCTGGGTGTTAGTTAACCTATTATGTACCAGTGTGTCCCTTAGGCGGGCACTGCGTCTTGTAGAGACTAAAGGACCTCTCACGGTTTTGTCTGTCAATTCTCTGTCTCTCTCTAGAACGTGCCAATGCCTATGGATTGCAGATCTGATTTCTCGATCTAGTGGGCTATATTGGAAACAGAACATAAAACGCTGTTCAGAGGTAGTAGGAGTCACGCTAGGAGGGTGCGAAGTATCATTTTCTACTCGGTTGGCTGCTGATTCCAATATGTCTTCTGGATACCCCCTCTCTCGGAATCTGGAGAGAAGCTCTTTTGATTGTGTCATATAGCCTTCTTGCGTGTTATTTGTCCGTTTAGTCCTCACTAATTGGCTGTATGGTAGAGACTTTTTGATGTGATGTGGGTGAAAACTATTATAGTGTAAAAAGGAATTTACTGCAGTAGGTTTCCTAAAAACCGACGTTTTTAACTAGTGTTGAGCGATACCGTCCGATACTTGAAAGTATCGGTATCGGAAAGTATCGGCCGATACCGTCACAGTATCGGAATCCAATCCGATACCGATACCCGATACCAATACAAGTCAATGGGACTCAAGTATCGGACGGTATCCCTGATGGTTCCCAGGGTCTGAAGGAGAGGAAACTCTCCTTCAGGCCCTGGGAACCATATAAATGTGTAAAAGAAAGAATTAAAATAAAAAATATCGCTATACTCACCTGTCCGACGCAGCCGGGACTTCAGCGAGGGAACCGGCAGCGTTGTTTGTTTAAAAATCGCGCTATTACTTGGTTACGTGAATTCCCGGCTTGTGATTGGTCAGGTCGGCCATGTTGCCGGGACGCGGACCAATCACAGCAAGCCGTGACGAAATTACGTCACGGCTTGCTGTGATTGGTCCGCGTCCCGGCAATATGGCCGCCCTGACCAATCACAAGCCGGGACGTCACGGGAGGCTGGACACGCGCTCATTTTAAAATGGGCGCGTGTCCAGCCTCCCGTGACGTCACGGCTTGTGATTGGTTGCGCCGCGATCAACCAATCACAAGCCGGGAGGCTGGACGCGCTCATTTTGAAATGGGCGCGTGTCCAGCCTCCCGGCTTGTGATTGGTTGACCGCGACGCAACCAATCACAAGCCGTGACGTCACGGGAGGCTGGACACGCGCCCTTTTTAAAATGAGCGCGTTTCCAGCCTCCCGTGACGTCACGGCTTGTGATTGGTTAATGGCGGCCATGTTGCCGGGACGCGGACCAATCACAGCAAGCCGTGACGTATTTTCGTCACGGCTTGCTGTGATTGGTCCGCGGCCCGGCAACATGGCCGCCCTGACCAATCACAAGCCGGGACTTCGCGTAACCATGTAAAAGCGGGAATTTTAAACAAACAACGCTGCCGGTTCCTGCGCTGAGGTCCCGGCTGCGTCGGACAGGTGAGTATAGCGATATTTTTTATTTTAATTCTCTATTTTACACATTTTAACATTAATGTTGTTCCGATACCCGATACCCGATACCACAAGAGTATCGGAATCCCGGTATCGGAATTCCGATACAGCAAGTATCGGCCGATACCCGATACTTGCAGCATCGGAATGCTCAACACTATTTTTAACCCATTAGTTGACACTTCCACTGAAACGTCCAGAAAGTCAAGACTGAGTCCTCCAAATTTATGGGTAAAAGACAGACCCATGGTATTGTTACTATTCAAATAAGTGACAAAGGATTCAAATTCAGATTCTGTCCCGTCCCAAATTAGAAATAAATCATCGACAAACCTCACAAAAAATTGTATATGTCTCAAGAACCTATTCTTTCCTGAATAGATGTAATCCTCTTCAAAAACCGCCATATAAAGATTGGCAAACGTACATGCGACCGGGGTCCCCATGGCAGTCCCAGTGGTTTGTCTGTACCAATTATCCGCAAAGGTGAAAGCGTTGTGTGTGAGTATAAAGTCTAATCCTTCACACACGAATTCAATATACTCCAAACTTTTGTCAGTGGTGCATAGAATGCGTTTTATAGTGTCTACACCAAGTCTCTGAGGGATATTGGTATACAGACTGACCACATCGATGGATGCCAGGGAGAGCCCCGGCCGCCAATCGAATTCGTGTATCAATTTCAAAAAGGAATTCGTATCCTTAATGTACGATGGAACATCAATCAAAAGGGGGCGTAAAAGCCAATCAATATATTGGGATAGAGGTTCCGTAAGAGATCCAATACCTGCCACAATAGGTCTCCCAGGAGGAGCTGTAAGCGACTTGTGAATTTTTGGCAGGTAATACCAATGAGGTTTGGTAGGGAAATTAGGCAACAATTTTTCTGCTTTTCTTTGTGGAATAACACCACTCTCTACTGCTTTCCTAAGGAACGTGCACAATTCACCTATTCTATTGTGTACCTAATAAGTTTGATTTTGTCTCTTTTCAAATTGATTTATTTAAGGCTACTAGAAAAATGCACCTTTATAAATTCTTCAGAGTCAACAACACGGCATCAACACCCTTGGAAGGAGAACATCCTTGTAAGGTAGGACCCTTGGGTTTTATGGCTAATGCACAACAAGATGTCCTGGCTGACCTCTATGAGGATGCCAGATGTCTACTTAGCCTGAATAATCCGTCCATAGATAAAATTAATTCCTCACGTCATGAGAATACTCCGTTTTTAGGTGGGGTACCCTCCTCATATATGCCCCCTACTTCCCCGGGTAACATGATCGACCTATTTGAGACCCTGGTCTTGAAAGATGTTGAAGCCTTAATTTATAAACAAGCTCCATCTAATCTAACCCGAGACGAGACTAGGGCCCTAAAAGAGATGGCTGGGTGGTCTGATGTCATTATCCGCCCCGCCGATAAAGGCGGAAAAACGGTTTTGTTACCCAGAGAAATATATGTAGCTGAAGCTGAACGCCAATTATCTGACAGATCGACTTACATCAAATTACAGAGTGACCCTACTTTCAGATTCAAAGGTGAATTGTGCACGTTCCTTAGGAAAGCAGTAGAGAGTGGTGTTATTCCACAAAGAAAAGCAGAAAAATTGTTGCCTAATTTCCCTACCAAACCTCATTGGTATTACCTGCCAAAAATTCACAAGTCGCTTACAGCTCCTCCTGGGAGACCTATTGTGGCAGGTATTGGATCTCTTACGGAACCTCTATCCCAATATATTGATTGGCTTTTACGCCCCCTTTTGATTGATGTTCCATCGTACATTAAGGATACGAATTCCTTTTTGAAATTGATACACGAATTCGATTGGCGGCCGGGGCTCTCCCTGGCATCCATCGATGTGGTCAGTCTGTATACCAATATCCCTCAGAGACTTGGTGTAGACACTATAAAACGCATTCTATGCACCACTGACAAAAGTTTGGAGTATATTGAATTCGTGTGTGAAGGATTAGACTTTATACTCACACACAACGCTTTCACCTTTGCGGATAATTGGTACAGACAAACCACTGGGACTGCCATGGGGACCCCGGTCGCATGTACGTTTGCCAATCTTTATATGGCGGTTTTTGAAGAGGATTACATCTATTCAGGAAAGAATAGGTTCTTGAGACATATACAATTTTTTGTGAGGTTTGTCGATGATTTATTTCTAATTTGGGACGGGACAGAATCTGAATTTGAATCCTTTGTCACTTATTTGAATAGTAACAATACCATGGGTCTGTCTTTTACCCATAAATTTGGAGGACTCAGTCTTGACTTTCTGGACGTTTCAGTGGAAGTGTCAACTAATGGGTTAAAAACGTCGGTTTTTAGGAAACCTACTGCAGTAAATTCCTTTTTACACTATAATAGTTTTCACCCACATCACATCAAAAAGTCTCTACCATACAGCCAATTAGTGAGGACTAAACGGACAAATAACACGCAAGAAGGCTATATGACACAATCGAAAGAGCTTCTCTCCAGATTCCGAGAGAGGGGGTATCCAGAAGACATATTGGAATCAGCAGCCAACCGAGTAGAAAATGATACTTCGCACCCTCCTAGCGTGACTCCTACTACCTCTGAACAGCGTTTTATGTTCTGTTTCCAATATAGCCCACTAGATCGAGAAATCAGATCTGCAATCCATAGGCATTGGCACGTTCTAGAGAGAGACAGAGAATTGACAGACAAAACCGTGAGAGGTCCTTTAGTCTCTACAAGACGCAGTGCCCGCCTAAGGGACACACTGGTACATAATAGGTTAACTAACACCCAGACCACTTGGCTAGAACGTGCTGTCCCTAAAGGTAATTTTCGTTGTGGTCATTGTAAACACTGTTGTTCACATATTACTAGCCAGACTCTCAATATCGGCCCCATTACGCACACCGTACAACAATTTATCTCATGCAGGACAGATTACGTGGTCTACGTCTTGTTCTGTCCCTGCAAGAGATATTATATCGGCAAAACCATTCGCAAATTGTTCATACGCTTTAGAGAACATCTGAGATCGATCACTACAGGGAAAGGTGTCCCTAGATTGATTCAACACATAAGAGAGAGCCACGGAGGAAACCCGGGAGTACTGACCTTCGCAGGGGTAGAAAGAGTCTGTCTCCCCGCACAGGGAGGCGATCTCCATAAACTCTTATTACGCACAGAAGCCAAATGGATCATGCGTACTAAAGCTATGGGCACAGCCGGCATGAATGATAGAGTGGACATGTCCATCTTTTTGTAAAATCGTTGTTGTGTATCAATACTCTGCTGATCCATGATAATAATAACAATTTTTCTATGTTTTTTCCTTATGTTTTTTCCATTTGTTTAGGATTAGTATTTCCCTTACATTATGGATTATATTGACAGAATAAATTCCAGATATTGTATAGCCCCTCCTACTCTCCTCTTTCCCTGACAGATTGCTTCGCATCTATCAAACATTATGGGAAGAAGAAAAATTATAATATCTGAAAATAATATTGCATGTCTTGTGTTGGAGTTATGCGTACATTTTAAAAAAACTCTTTGTGAACAGTAGTTCTTAGTGTCATAAGTAAATATATATCCTGTTGCTGTAAGATGTTATTTTAATTGTTTTTAATGGCATTTGCACAGTTTATTGGTCAGGTGGGATTTTGACACAGGTGGGGATTGATGACACTCACCTTTGTATACTGGCGTCATTTCCCTTCTGACTTAGACCCGTTGAAGCGCTGTTCTAAGCGCGAAACGGCCGTTGTCTCGTCCGCCGCACCCTGCACTTTGTCCTCCCGTGTGCCGTGAAGAATTTCCATTTTTGTACATGAAATAATAAAGACTTTCTGAACTGCAAGACCGGTGAGTGCTTTGGCGTTCCTTCTTTTGATTGCTAATACTATGGATCTTAACGCTTCACGCTAGCACCTCCGCTCTTTGCTGCATGATCTGGTATATCCATACAGACTCCACGTGATATTGTGTCCACGCCAGGGGGGCTGTGCTGCATTGATTTTTTCTTATTTTTTCATATTCTGGCACTTGGCCACTCTCTTCCCACTCCGTGTAGCGGTGGGATATGGGGTAATGAAGGGTTAATGCCACCTTGCTATTGTAAGGTGATACTAAGCCAGATTAATAATGGAGAGGCGTCAATTATGACACCTATCCATTATTAATCCAATTGTATGAAAGGGTTAAAAAACACACACATGATTTAAAAGTATTTTAATGCAATAAACACAGCGGTTGTTTTAATAATTTATTGCTCTCTCAATCCATCAGCAACACCCTCGCTTGGAAAAATAATAAACGCACAAGATACATACCCTCAGCTGAACCGTCACGTCCCACGAGGTAATCCATCTGAAGAGGTTAAAATATTTTACAGGCAGGAGCCCTGCTAATGCAGCTGTGCTCCGTGCCTGTAATCCCCGGTGAATGAATGAAATGTAGGTCATTGACCTACATTTCCTTCAGTCGTGGTGATGCGCCCCCTGGTGGATGTCCTCATATGACCTGGAGCGTGGGAAAAAGTTCCCAGGCTGCAGTTCATGAGAACATCCAGCAGGGGCGCATCACCGCGACTCAATGTAAGTACAGATCCAGCTTTCCTTTCAGCACCCGGGGATTACAGGCACAAGCGAGTGGTTTATCGCAGCTCGTGCCTGTAAAATTAGTTAACCCCTTCAGATGGATTTCCTCGTTGGATGTGATAGGACATCAGAAGGTATGTATCTTGTGCGTTTATTATTTTTCCAAGCGAGGGTGTTGCTGATGGATTGAGAGAGCAATAAATTATTAAAACAACCACTGTGTTTATTGCATTAAAATACTTTTAAATCATGTGTGTGTGTGTTTTTTAACCCTTTCATACAATTGGATTAATAATGGATAGGTGTCATAATTGACGCTTCTCCATTATTAATCTGGCTTAGTGTCACCTTACAATAGCAAGGTGGCATTAACCCTTCATTACCCCATATCCCACCGCTACAGGGAGTGGGAAGAGAGTGGCCAAGTGCCAGAATAGGCACATCTTCCAGATGTGCCTTTTCTGGGGTGGCTGGGGGCAGATGTTTTTAGCCACGGGAGGGCCAATAACCATGGACCCTCTCCTGGCTATTAATATCTGCCCTCAGTCACTGGCTTTACCATTCTGGCGGAGAAAATTGCGCGGGAGCCCACGCCAATTTTTACCGCCATTTAACCCTTTATTTTAGCAGCTACAGCGCTGAAATTTTGCACATACACACTACTAACATTAGTAGTGTGGAATATGCAAAAAAATGGGGATATGAGATGGTTTACTGTATGAAAACCATGTCTCATATCCTGTCGGGTTTGTGCAGGAGAAATGAAAAGCCGGCAATTGAATTACCGACTTTTCACTAACACCACTGCGTATTTCTCGTAAGTCACACTGCTGGTCCGTGTGGAATCCATATTTTTCTCGCCCCCATAGACTTTCATTGGCGATTTTTTTGCGCAATACGCTGACAAACGCAGCATGCTGCGATTTTGTACGGCCGTAGAAAGCCGTATATTACGGATCAGTAATATACGGCAGATAGGAGCAGCCCCATTGAGAATAATTGTGCCGTATGTTATGCGAGTTTTACGGACGTAGTTTCTGCGCTCTTACGTCCGTAAAACTCGCATGTGTGACCCCGGCCTAAGTGGTAATAACGCTGAATGCGTCAATGACTACTAGTGATTTTGAGTCTGTTTTTTCATGACACATTTGACTTTTTGCTTGTGGTAACTTTATTTCAAATTTTATTCTGTTTATTTGTGAAAATATTGGAATTTTGCAGAAAATGTTGAAAATTTTGCAATTTTCAAACTTTCAATTTTCAGATCCTTAAACCAGTTACTGTACAAAATAATTCATAAACAACATTTCCCATATGTCTACTTATATCAGCATAATTTTCTAAACTTTTTTTTGGAAGATAGAAGAGTTAAAAGTTTATCAACAATTTCTCATTTTTCCAACAAAATTTTCTAAACCTCTTTCTTTAGGGTCCACATCAAGTTTGAAGTGACTTTAAAGGGCCTACGTGACAGAAAATACCCCAAAATTACACCATTTAAAAACGGCACCCCTCAAAATGCTCAAAATCACATTAAAGAAGTTTATTAACTTTTTAGATGCTACACAGGAATTAAAGCAATGTCATAGGAAAAATTAACATTTTAATTTTTCTCGTCAAAAATGTTCTTTTAGCACTTTACACTTTTTAAAATCTTTACACTTTTTCAAGGATAACAGGAGAAAATGAACTGTACAATTTATAGTGCAATTTCTCCAGAGTACACCACTACCCCATATGTGGTTGAAAATTACTGTTTGGGCTCTCGGCAAAGCTCAGAAGAGAAGAAGTGCAATTTGACTTTTGGAGCACAAAATTGGCATGTCACGTTTGCCTAAACAGTTGAAATCCCCCAAGTGACCCCATTTTGGAAACTACATCCCTCAAGGAATTTATCCTTTTGCACCACATTTTTTTCATTTTCACAAAGGTAACAGGAGAAAATTGAATATAACATTTGTTGTGCAATTTGTCCTGAGTACACAGATATGCCATATGTGATGGAAAACTACTGTTTGGTCACATAGCAGGGCTCAGAAGACAAGGAGCACCAATTGAGTTCTGGAGCACAATTTTGGCTGGAACAAATTGCGGATGCAATGTCACATTTGCAGAGTCTCTGACATGTCACAACAGCAGAAACCCCCACAAGGGTCACAATTGAGTAAAAATGACAACAAAATTTGTCACACAATTTCTGTTATGCGTGGCAATACTCCATATGTGGCTGTACAGTATTGCTTAGCCACATGATGTCACTTGGAACAGAAGGAATGTTATTTGACTCTTGGAGAACAAATTATCATAAAATAGTTTGCAGACTCCATAAGAGAGCCCCTAAGTACCAGAAAAGCAGAATTCTTCCACAAGTGACCCCATTTTGGAAATGACATACCTCTGGAAATTTGCTGTATTTACAGGTGCAGTGATGGTTTTGACTATGTGGATGTTGTCAGAAACAATCAGTGAATGTTGCTGAGTCAATATTGAAAATATGGCATTGTAATGCTCAGTACATTGTAGTGCCCATACATTGTAGTGGCCATACATTTGTGCCCAGCTTGTTCTTCTGGGTACATGAACCCAGTAAACTAAGCAGGCTCTCATTGCTGTGAATAAATGAAAAATCAGCTCACCCCTGAGGCGTAGTTCCAATCCAGGATAGGAGCACAGGAATCCTGCTACTGCACAGCGCTTTACAACTTGAACAGTGTGAAAATGGATCTAGTTCACACACCAGGCTGTTGATAAAGAACTTTATTTTGGCTTTATTTGGAAGAATTGTTTTAAAATGGTACAACATCAATTAGGAACTTCTCAGACAACACTGCAAATATAAAATTAGGGTTGATGTATGAAAAGAACCATATGCGTTTCGAACAAGAAAGTTCTTGAACACTGGTCTCATTGCTACAAAAATGCCAAATGTGGATGCTAACTGTGGTTCAGGCACACTGTGGAGCTCAGAAGGGAGGGGTACAGCAAAGCAACTCTAGACTAGACTGGCCTCTATTCAGCAGTGTCTTTCTTTTCAGAGGTGCACAAAACTGTATTCTGCACTCTTTAAAAGATTGACACTGCCGGATCGTAGGCCAGACCATGACCACAGTGTTTTCATCTACCTCATTATATCGAATCTTGTGTCGGGGGTTCTGTCTGAATCCTCTTTTTTAGAGATTTACACAGAATCTCCTGTGTAAGCGCTCAGCATAGAGCATAGAAATAAATTTGAGCCAAGCCAAGCCTAACTGCGATCTTAGTGAGGCAGAATGGGAAAATCAACAGCAGGTGAAAAAACATTTTTATTTATTTTTATGCTGTTTCTTGTGGAGTATAAATGGTTAGACAACTTTATTCTTCAGGTTAATGTGATACAGTGATACCAGTTTTATGTTGGGTTTTTATGTTTGGCTGCTATCACACACTGAAAGACACATTTTTATTGCAAAGCAAAGTTTTCTCATCACCATCTTTTGAGAGCTATATTTTTTTTATTTTTGTGTTGACAGAGACATGTGAGGGCTTGTTTTTTGTGGGACGAGTGGACATTTTTACTTGTATCATTTTCAGTCACATAATATTTTTTGATTGCTTTCTATTCAGATTTTTGATTGGCAGAATGAACAAAAAACAGTACTTCAGAAATTGTGTTTTTCTTATGACGTTGACTATGTGATAAAAGTGATGAGACAACTTTATTTTTCGGGTCAGTATAATTATAGCAATACCACATTTTTGTCAGTTTTTTGCATTTTGGCACTTTTACACAATAAAAACTATTTTATAGAAAAAAGATTTGCTTTTGCATCACTTTATTTTGAGAGCTGTAACTGTTTTACTTTTCTGGTGATGGAGCTGTGTGATGGCATGTTTTTTGCAGGACAAAATGATGTTTTCAGCTATGCCAATTTTTCTTTACATTCAATTTGTTATTGCATTTTATTCCACTCTTTGTGCTGTGGTGTGATGAAAAATAATAGGGTTTTGCCACTTTTTTTTTTTTTTACTGTGTTCACTGAAGGGGTTAACTAGTGGGACAGTTTTATAGGTCAGGTCAATCCGGACACAGCGTTACCAAATATGTATATTTTATTTGTTAATTTTTTGTTTTAACAAAAATATATGTATTTATTTGATTAATATTTTTCATTTTTTGTTTTTTATTTTGAGATTTTTTTTAAAAAAAGATTACCATTTTGAAAACTTCTGTTTACTTCGTTACCTTGTCCCAGGAAAAGTCATCAACTTTCTCTGCCTGATTGCTGATCTAATACTCAACAATGCTTTTGCATTGCAGGGCATTAAATCAGGCAATCACACACAAAAAAGAGGCATGTTAGCACCTGCTCTGAACACAAGCTTACAGGCCACTATATCTGTATGACCCCTTAATCCCCTTTGGGTCTGGGGTCACCATAGAGACCATTAGCACAACACATTTGCAATCGCTTTGTGGCAATGAGAGTATAAACGGACTCCCCCCCCACTGCTATGCCGATCGATGTTGCTGACACTAATAAGGGGTTAAACGCTCCCGACAGGCCCTGGCACCGATCATTGGTGTTGCTGCAGGGTGTCAGCTCTCAAATAACACTGACACCCACTTTTGATTGCGCCGGAGTGAGTTTGCGCAATCATTATGGTGTACTTGCAAAGCGGTTTGCGAAAACGCACCTCCCGCAGCACCTCCCACAGCTACAGTGGAAGTTGTGAAGGGGTTCAAAGAAGTCCTGATTATGAATTACCAGACATTTTGCCTTTAAACTTCATTTTCATTAGTTCAACTGTGGAACGATGAAAAACAGATATTTCCCCCCAATTAAAATTTAGCATTAGATACAAATCTATAATAGTGCTTTAGTAAACAGACAATTAAAAAAATGCTAGTTTACAATAGTTAATTCATATATACATTTTTTGGAAAACCACCAGAGGGATGACTCAGAGTTGCTCAAAAAATTATTATTTTTTCCTCCAAATACAGAAATATTTAGAGAGCTAAGAAGTAGAACTCATCTTTATTTTTAGCAAATCTCATATACCATTTTTAATATTACTTTAGTCATTTCAATATTATCACATACAGTATCTTTATCGGAAAGTTCCTTTGTCCCAGCCTTCAAGCACTTATATGTTACCCCACCATGTTTCCTTCACTCCTTCAGTGTAAATCAAAAGGCTCTGATGTAACATACATTTCCTCATGTGCACAAGGCATTAGAAGACTCGGATCTTTAATTTTAGAGGTCAATTCATTTTAGACCATCAGCTTTATAAATACAGTATGTTTGATAAGCTTTTGCATTATTTTTAAGTACTGTGAATAAGTAGAGAAAATACTAAGAAACCAACAAAGAAAAGGGATTTTCTGGCACTTTCATTGATACAATTAACCTTTTTTTTAATAGGAAATTCATTTAAAAACAGGAGGATCCAACATGAGGGTAAAATATTACCAGTTTCTATGATTCCTATGACTAAGTGGGTATTGTACACCAGCAACGCGTATGATTTTAGCCTCATGATGGATCTTCCTCTTTTTAGATCAATTTCTAGTAAAAGATGAATTTTATAGATGGACGTGTTGGAAAATATTTTCCCTTCATCAGTTCTACTGTAGAATGAACTTCAGCATGGGTTTTGTCACCCATTTGTCAACTTTCCAGTGTATCCCAAACAAGGTGGGCTTCTTTATTTCTTTTTCCTACTAAGAAAATTCTGTCTGACTAAGTTATTAAATAGAATAAAATAGGAATTTTGAATGTAAAGAATGTCATCTAGAGACAAAAAGGTCATGCTAATAATGACACCACATTTAAAACAGCTGGTTACAATGTAAAAGGTCATGTTCTACACAGACTGCAATATGAGCAATGTACCTCAGAAATGATAATAATTCCTTGTTTCTTTTGTGGATTCCATTTCTAGTTCTAGAAATGTTACATATACATAAATGTTTCTATGTACATGTTCATTACATTCATTGTTGACCTTTGATCCCTGTTGCTCTTTCCCAGGTCGTCCCATCCCATCTACATCTTCGTCTAGCCTACTACCATCTGCACAACTGCCCAGCTCCCATAATCCTCCACCTGTAGGCTGCCAGATGCCACTGCTAGACAGTAACACTTCTCATCAGATCATGGACACTAACCCTGATGAGGAGTTTTCACCTAACTCATACCTGCTCAGAGCATGCTCGGGCTCACAGCAGCCTTCCAGCAGTGGTAAGAATTTTATGTCGCGCTCTAAGTGATATGTTTCCAGAAATGTACTGAGATAATCCTCATCATGCACTGTGCATTTGGTGTACATGCGATGTATCTCTGCTATTCTCTCCACTGTATCATCACTCATTTTGACAAAAAAATGTCTCGCAGAACAGAAATATGATTCATATTCTGAATATGTATACAAATACAGAAAAATAAGGCTTAGGTTTCTCAATCTGCTTTGCATTTTCATTGAATGCCTTTTCCAGGAACATTCTTAACATGCAGCATCTAACATGCATTTTGCAGTATAATCTACTTTTATTAAATATATCTATAGACCGCTGCCAAAGAAAACAATCTATCCAATATAAGTAGGCCACGGAAAGCACCATAGAGGACATTAGGCCTTGTTAGACCCTTGTGTAGAGAGCAGGACAATATCACAAGTATTTCCGAACATAAGTTAAACAGAATCTGTCAGCAGAATTTCATCGCCCAAGCTATTTACATTAATATAAAAAACTGGGATGTGGCCTGGAAAAGGCACCTGTATTAGGAAGGTTTAAAGAGAATCTGTCAGCAGGATTTCATCCCCCCAGGCTATTTATATGTGCATGTAGGTTTTAAAAGACAAGTCCAGCAATACCTTTATATGGCTTGCCAATTTCTCTATTACTTCAATTATCAGCATTTCCACTGATATGCATTGAGGCTGTAGATGTAATGACTCTGTCACTCCAGCTCTATTTCCTGCCTAGCATCGCTTCATTCTGCTTGACTCCTTTGCCTGCAGTTGCACAGCTTAGAGGCGTCAAGCAGGATGAGACGGCGGGGGAATAAAGTGGGAGTAACAGAGGCTTCAGCCACATTTGCATATTAATAACAAAATAAAGTAGAAACCCGCTCCAATTTTTCATCTAGGCCCCCTCTGGTTGGTATCCTCCTTTATCCTGGTCCGTTTGTGATTTCCAACATGGCTTATATATTTAGTTCGGTGCTATCTTACTTGCACATATGATGGATCTGTGATTCACAGCCATCCCATTACCTGTCTCTTATGGGCCATGTTGGTCTGCCTATGGCTCTATTTGAGACCGTGGCCATTTCTAATTTATTTTGCTATGGTTGCACACTGGTTCGAGCAGGATTTATATTAGCCACAAAATTAGCGGTGGCATAGGTTCATGTACATTTCATGTTCTCTATAGGAGGTCCCTCCCATTTGTCGTTTTAGGCACATTTGTATTGCTCCATATGTTTGTGAGGAATACTGTATATTTGCATTGATATATTTGTGGTATTTATCGTCATCATTTTATTAATCATATAGTATATAGATATAGTGCCTTAAGGGGTTCCTATGAGTGGGGTGCGATTGTTCTGTTTTTACTTATGTTTTATGTGTTTTTTGCTGTTTTGGTGTACCCAATAAAAATTTCATATATTGTTATAAATTGGTGTAGTGTGCAGGCTTTACGGCAGTGTCTGTTTTTCTTCCGTACACATGTAGTTTTTACTACCGGCCTCTTGGCACCTCCCTGTTATTTGGTTTACAGTTGTGCGCCTTGCCTCTCTTTATTACATTTGCATATTAATTCACACTGATTTCTGACTAACTGACAATGGACTGGCCATGTAAAGGTATTGATGGACTTGTCTTTGAAAGAGCAATATGCATTTACATTTGTGCTCAAAAGTTTACATGCCCTGGCAGAATTTTTGCTTTCTTGGCCTTTTTTCAGAGAATATGAATGATAACAGCAAAATGTTTTCTCCACTCATGGTTAACAGTTGGGTGAAGCCATTTATTGTCAAACTACTGTATTTTCTCTTTTTAAATCATAATGCCAACCCAAAACATCCAAAGGACCCTGATCAAAAGTTTACATACCCCTGGTGATTTTGGCCTGATAACATGCACAGAAGTTAACACAAATGGGATTGAATGACTACTACATTGTGTTCCAAATTATTATGCAAATTGGATTTAAGTGTCATAAGGATTTAATTGTTTTGTTTTTCAAATAAACTCGTGGATGGTATTGTGTCTCAGGGCTCAATGGATCACTGAAATCAATCTTAAACACATGTGATAATTGGTTTTCCAGGTGATTCTAATTAAAGGAAAACTACTTAAAAATGATGTTCCACATTATTAAGCAGGTCACAGTTTTCAAGTAACATGGGAAAGAAAAAGGATCTCTCTGCTGCTGAAAAGCATCAAATAGTGCAATGCCTTGGTGAAGGCATGAGAACATTAGAAATTTTCCAAAAACATAAGCGTGATCATCGTACAGTTAAGAGATTTGTGGCTGTATCTGAGCACAAATGTGTTTGTGCTGATAAAGGCATAATGAGGAAGATTTCGGCCAGGCAAGTTCATCGGATTAAGAGAGCAGCTGCTAAAAAGCCATTATAAAGCAGCAAACAGGTATTTGAAGCTGCTGGTGCCTCTGGAGTCCCTTGAACCTCAAGGTGTAGGCTCCTTCAAAGGCTTGCTGTGGTGCATAAACTTACTATTCGGCCACCCTTAAACAGTGTTCACAAGCAGAAATGGTTGTATTGGGCCCACACATACATGAAGACTAATTTCCAAACAGTCTTGTTTACTGATAAGTGTTGAGCAACCCTGGATGGTCCAGATGGATGGAGTAGTGGATGGTTGGTGGATGGCCACCATGTCCCAACAAGGCTGCAACGTCAGCAAGGAGGTGAATGAGTTATGTTTTGGGCCGGAATCATGGGAAACAGCAGGTAAGGCCCTTTAAGGTTCCTGAAGGTGTGAAAATGACCTCTGCAAAGTATATAAAGTTTCTGACTGACAACTTTCTTCTATGGTCTAAAAAGCAGAAACGTGCCTTCAGGAGCAAAATCATCTTCATGCTGACAATGCACCATCTCATGCTGCAAAGAATACCTCTGAGTCATTGGCTGCTATGGGCATAAAAGGAGATAAACTCATGGTGTGGCCACCATCTTCCCCCAACCTCAACCCTGTAGAGAACCTTTAGAGGATCATCAAGCAAAAGATCTATGAGGGTGGGAGGCAGTTGACATCAAAACAGCAGCTCTTGGAGACTATTCTGACTTCATGTAAAGAAATACAAGCGGAAACTCTCCAAAAACTCACAAGTTCAATGGATGCAAGAATTGTGAAGGTGACATCAAAGAAGGGGTCCTATGCTACCATGTAACTTGGCCTGTTAGGATGTTTTGGCGTTAAATAGCTTTTTTGCTCAGTGAATGTGACCTCCTAATGCTGCAAATTCCACAAATGAGCATTTTCAGTTCTTTAAAACATATCAAATGTTTAGAAATTCTACTGTGCATGATAATTTGGAACAGTGCATTTTGAGTTTGTATTCATTTTGGAGATTATACTGTTATCATTGGGAGGTTTCTTCAATAAAATTTGATGTATAATCTAACGGGTGATGACTTATTAGACTGACTGTCATTTGCACCGACCATTTAGGAAAATCTGATAAAAATGTAATTTGCATAATAATTTGGAACATAGTGTAATGGTAACATCCTCACCTGTGACCTGATTGCTTGTAATCAGTGTGTGTGCATAAAAGCTGAGAGAGTTCCTGAGATCTAGACAGAATCTTGCATCTTTCATCCAGCCACTGACGTTTGTGGATTGTGAGTCATGGGGAAAACAAAAGAATTGTCAATGGATTTACGGGAAAAGGTAGTTGAACTGTATAAAACAGGAAAGGGATACAAAAAGATGTCCAAGGAATTGATAATGCCAGTCAGTAACATTCAAACTGTGATTAACAAATGAAAAATCAGGGGCTCCTAGAAACAAAACCACTGTCAGGTAGACCAACAAAAATGTCGCTCACAACTGCCAGGATAATAGTTCGGGATGCAAAGAAAAATCCACAAATAATATCAGCTGAAATACAGGACTCTGAAAAATAGTGGTGTGGCTGTTTCAAGATGCACTACAAGGAGGCACTTGAAGAAAAATGGGATGCATGGTTGAGTCGCCAGAAGAAAGCCATTACTGCGCAAATGCCACAAAGTATCTCTCCTACAATATGCAAAACAACACAGAGACAAGCCTCAAAACTTTTGGAACAAGGTAATTTGGAGTGATGAGACCAAAATTGAACTTTTTGGCCACAACCATAAATGTTACATTTGGAGAGATGTCAACAAGGCCTATGATGAAAGGAACACCATTCCTACTGTAAAGCACGGAGGTGGATAGCTGATTTTTGGGGAATGTGTGAGCTACAAAGGCACAGGAATCGTAGTCAAAGTTGAAGAAAAGATGAATGCAGCATGTTACCAGCAAATACTGAAGGCAAATTTGCTCTCATCAGCTCAGAAGCTGCGCATGAGACGTACTTGGACGTTCCAACATGACAACGATCCAAAACACAAGGCCAAGTCGATCTGTCATTGGCTACAGCATAACAAAGTGAAGGTTCTAGAGTGGCCATCTCATTCTTGAGACCTCAATATTATTGAGCCACTCTGGGGAGATCTCAAGCACACAATTCATGCTAGAAATCCCAGGAATTTACAGGAACTGGAGGCTTCCTGCCAAGAAAAGTGGGCAACTTTACCATCTGAGAAAATAAAGAACCTCATTCACAACTACCATAAAAGACTTCAAGCTGTCATTGATGTTAGAGAGGGGGCAAGACACGGTATTAAGAAATGGGGTATGTGAACTTTTGATCAGGATCATTTGGATGTTTTGGATTGTCATTATGATTTAAAAAGAAAACACAGAGTAGTTTGACAATAAATGGCTTCACCCAACCACTAACCATGAGTGGAGAAAAAGTTTTGGTGTTATCATTCATATTCTCTGAAAAACTTTTGAGCACAACTGTATAAATAGTTTGAGTATGTAATATTCTGCTGACAGATCCCCTTTAAACCCTTTTACATAGTTACATAGTTTGAAAAAAGACTTAGGTCCTTCAAGTTCAACTTTTTAATATATGTGCATTTCTAGGCCTGATTTGCTGACTGCAGCCTGACTGGTCACATCCTGACTTCTTTCTATCAAGGTGCCATGTATGCAGCCATCTCATCTGTTCTTGTTCAATAACATTGTGATGGGCTTCTGCTTTGTATTCTGAATTGAGTTGAAACACGTTTCCCATCAGAGATTTGGAAAATGCAGGGGAATCTGCATATTTCTTCAGTATCATTTTATTGATGGGAGCCTACCCATGTTCTTTACATATACATTGTCTAGATATTTGGCAGAGAAAACAGCTCCATCAGGTTTTTTTGTTCCCATTTTTGTCAACCCAGTTTTTTTTCATGTTAGTGTCTCTGTTGGCTGTATACACTCTATGTAATAGGCATGCTCTGCATTCAGTTAGCAATGAAGAAAGACTGTCTTACATAACTGGACATACCATAGGTGCAATCTGTGCAGCTGCACTGGGGCCCTAGAGGTAAGAGGGTTCACGTCCATCTTCAAAACCGGTGGAATTGTGCATTATGATGAGCTATTTAACTGCGCAAAGTCCATACATTGTTCTTACACAGAGGCCTCTTCTGTCTCCACATTTGGTATTGGAATTTAGTGCTTCTTACATTTATCTGTTTTCCACAAGTGCTCAGTATAATGAAAAAAATGAGGAAACCTTAAGAAAGACAGATGGCAGGAACATGGATATTTAATTTCTTTTCTAGTTTAATGCCATTGTTTTTTTACATATTAACTGTGATATAAAAATGAACAGAAAAATGACTTGGGAAGGTCTGCCCCAAAGGAATTGTGTGTGGCAACATCTCACTTACTCCGTCTGTAAAATAATGAGCTTAGGCTAGTTTCACATTTGCGTTTAAAAACGCAGCGTTTTTAACGCAAACGCAGGTGGTGAAAAAACGCATGTAAACGCGTGCAAACGCTGCGTTTTTTAGACGCATGCGTTTTTGCATGCAGTAGAAAAATGCGGCGTTGTGCCGCGTTTACATGCGTTTTTTCCTGCATTTGCGTTTTTGAAACGCATGCTGAGAAGTGTGTGACACTGCCAATCATCAAAATTAGGGTTGAGCGAAACAGATCGGCCAATTTCAAAAGTCGCCGACTTTTGGCAAAGTCGAGTTTCGTTTTACATATATATATATATATATATATATATATATATATATATATATATAATTGAGACACACATATATATATATATATATATATATATATATATTTATATTTACTTCAGCGCGATATAGCAGAAAAGCCGATTGCCGGCTTTTCATTTCTCCTGCCTAAACCCGACATGATATGAGACATGGTTTACATACAGTAAACCATGTCATATCCCCTTTTTTTTGCATATTCCACACTACTAATGTTAGTAGTGTGTATGTGCAAAATTTCGGCGCTGTAGCTATTAATTTTAAGGGATAAATTGCGGAAAAAATTGGCGTGGGCTCCCGCGCAATTTTCTCCGCCAGAGTGGTAAAGCCAGTGACTGAGGGCAGATATTAATAGCCTGGAGAGGGTCTACGGTTATTGCCCCCCCCCCTGGCTAAAAACATCTGTCCCCAGCCACCCCAGAAAAGGCACATCTGTAAGATGCGCCTATTCTGGCACTTGGCCACTCTCTTCCCATTCCCGTGTAGCGGTGGGATATGGGGTAATGAAGGGTTAATGTCACCTTGCTATTGTAAGGTGACAATAAGCCAGATTAATAATGGAGAGGCGTCAATTATGACACATATCCATTATTAATCCAATTGTATGAAATGGTTAAAAAACAACACACACGCAATATTGCAAAGTATTTTAATGAAAAAAACACACATATTGTTGTAATATTTTATTGCTCTCTCAATCCACCTGAATACCCTCGTTCTGTAACAAATTAAAAATAATAAACCAACAATATGCATACCTTCCGTAGATCTGTAATGTCCCACAATGTAAATCCATCTGAAGGGGTTAAAATATTTTACAGGCAGGAGCTCTGCTATAATGCAGCTGTGCTCCTGCCTGTAAACCCCGGGGAATGAAGGTAATGTAGGTCAATGACCTGTAGTTACCTTCAGTCACGGTGATGTGCCCTCTGCTAGATGTCCTCATATGACCTCGAGCCTGGGAACTTTTTCTGAAGGTCATTGACCTACATTACCTTCCTGTAAAATATTTTAACCCCTTCAGATGGATTTACATCGTGGGACGTTACAGATCTACGGAAGGTATGTATATTGTTGGTTTATTATTTTTAATTTTTTACAGAATGTTGGTCTTCAGGTGGATTGAGAGAGCAATAAAATATTACAACAACCTGTGTGTTTATTTCATTAAAATACTTTGCAATATTGTGTGTGGTTTTTTTAACCATTTCATACAATTGGATTAATAATGGATAGGTGTCATAACTGACGCCTCTCCATTATTAATCTGGCTTAATGTCAC
Source organism: Ranitomeya variabilis (assembly GCF_051348905.1). Taxonomy (NCBI): domain Eukaryota; kingdom Metazoa; phylum Chordata; class Amphibia; order Anura; family Dendrobatidae; genus Ranitomeya; species Ranitomeya variabilis. The sequence continues at coordinate 576,365,257 of NC_135236.1, forward strand.
CTTACAATTAGTGTTGAGCGATACTGTCCGATACTTGAAAGTATCGGTATCGGATAGTATCGGCCGATACCCGAAAAGTATCGGATATCGCCGATACCGATACCCGATACCAATACAAGTCAATGGGACACCAAGTATCGGAAGGTATCCTGATGGTTCCCAGGGTCTGAAGGAGAGGAAACTCTCCTTCAGGCCCTGGGATCCATATTACTGTGTAAAATAAAGAATTAAAATAAAAAATATTGATATACTCACCTCTCCGGAGGCCCCGTGACGTAATTTCAGGTCCTGAATGCAGAAATAGGCATCAGGACCTGAAATTACGTCACGGCTTGCTGTGATTGGTCGCGTCGCGGTCACATGGGCGGCACGCAACCAATCACAAGCCGTGACGTAATTTTAAAAATGCGCGCGTCTCCTGCCTCCCGTGACATCACGGCTTGTGATTGGTCGCGTCGCCCATGTGACCGCGACGCGACCAATCACAAAGCCGGAACGTAATTTTAAAATACTGAATGCTTAGAAGGACCTGAAAATTACGTCACGGCTTGCTGTGATTGGTCGCGTCGCGGCCACATGGGCGGCACGCGACCAATCACAAGCCGTGACGTCACGGAAGGAAGGAAAAGCGTACATTTTAAGCAAAGAACGCTGCCGTTTCCCTCGGTGAGGTCCAGGCTGCGTCGGAGAGGTGAGTATAGCAATATTTTTTATTTTAATTCTTTATTTTACACATTAATATGGTTCCCAGGGCCTGAAGGAGAGTTTCCTCTCCTTCAGACCCTGGGAACCATCAGGGATACCGTCCGATACTTGAGTCCCATTGACTTGTATTGGTATCGGGTATCGGTATCGGATTAGATCCGATACTTTGCCAGTATCGGCCGATACTTTCCGATACCAATACTTTCAAGTATCAGACGGTATCGCTCAACACTAGTTATGGCCCTATAAGATGCTCCATACAGACACTTGCCCCATTTGCTGTTGCTGCGATAAAAAAAATCACATACCTCTCCATCGCTCAGGCCCCCGGCACTTTCAATATTCACCTGACTTAGTTCCGGCACCACTCCATCTTCAGCGTCTTCTGCACTGATGTTCAGGCAGAGGGCGCGCACTAACCACGTCACCGCGCCCTCTGACCTGAGCATCAGTGCAGAAGGCGCTGAAGATGGAGCGGCGCCTGGAACGGGGAGCAGGTGAATATCGCACAGCGCAGCGCTCCCCCTCCCCATTATACTCACCTTCTCCTGGTGCAGTGCAGTCCCTGCTTCCCGGTGCTGCAGCTTCTAACTGTACTGAGTGGTCACCGTTACCGCTCATTACAGTAATGAATATGCGGCTCCACCCCTATGGGAGGTGGAGCCGCATATTCATTACTGTAATGAGCAGTACCAGGTGAGTATTATTAGACAGCCCCCGCTCCCCCTCCCCTGCCAGTATATCTATCTATAGATACATAGATATCTATAGATAGATAGATGTATCTATAGATAGATTAGTAGATATATCTACAGTATAGATAGATGGATAGATAATACCAAGTCCGATGTTTAGTAATAAACATAATAAAATGGGATATAATGAATTAAATAAAGACACACACACAACACCTGCGTTAGGTCTGGGTCACACTTGTGGGAAACTGGAACGAGTCTGGCACCTCAGTACCCGGCACTGCTGCCGGCACTCGGACCATTCGGAGCGTTCAGATGCATACCTGGCTGAAATAAGCCCCTAGAATACCGGCGCCTCTGGTGAGGAGCTTTTGTGTATGGATTCAGGGCCCCAGCAGAAATAAGCCCCTAGAATACCTACTCCTCCGGTGAGGAGATTGTATGTTTGCGTAACCACCAACTGCTATCTGCTCGGCAGTCGCTGTGTACTTCTGTGAAATTAACAGGACACAGTGCTTTCTTTAGGCGACTCTGTAAAGTAACAGAGTTCTCTTCTACCGCCATATAGGGCCGCCATTTGCCAGCAGCAGGTTCTCTCCTGCACGGTGGACCCCGGGCTGTGAACACACCAAATAACATCTCTCTATTTACTCGGTGCGTTCCGCCAGCCCTAACAGTATGTTTCTCTTTGTAAGTTCCAAATTCTTAGTAGTAATGGGTGAATATATTCATTACTCAAGATTTCTCGAGCACACTCTGGTGTCCTCCGAGTATGTTTTAGTGCTCGGAGATTTAGTTTTCATCGCCGCAGCTGAATGATTTACATCTCTTAGCCAACTTTATTACATGTGGGAATACCCTAGCATCCTGGTAACCCCCACATGTACTTATGCTGGCTAGTAGCTGTAAATCAATCAGCTGCGGCAATGATAACTAAATCTCCAAGCACTAAAAAATTCTCGGAGGACACCTGAGCGTGCTCGAGAAATCTTTGAGAAATCTTTAGTAACGAGTATATTCGCTCATCACTATCCCTTAGTTGACTTACACTTGCAAAGTACAAAAGGTTGAACACCTTGGCTAAATATTGCAAATGCTGACGTTTTTCATAGACTAAATAAATGTCTATATTAGTATTAGCTTTATTTTTATCCAGTTATGAATGTTAAGCATAAAAACAGCGTTGATACAGCAAAAGATAAAAATGTTGTAGTCACTAAGTATACCGTCAGTTGTCAAGATATATTGAATTCATAAAATTTATTTTATAAAGAACTTGGGGAATTTTTGCAATAAGCAGACACAATAAAAACTTGCAAAAAGTTAATTGGGTCATTAATTTCTCTACTCTTCCTGAAAATTCAAAGTACTGCAAAACATTTTTTGTTGTAGCAATTTATTTTTGTTTTATCTCTTCCTCTCTGTCTTATTCTCTTGTTATCTCCCTTCTCCTTCTTTCTCTCTCTCTGTCCATTTCATCTCCCTTCTTATCCCTCTCTTCCTCTCCCTTTATCTCTCCCCTCTTTCTTGCCCCCTCTCTCTCTTTTCTTCTGTATTTCTCTTTCTCTCTTTCTTCTCCTCCCTCTCATCTTTTCTTACCCTTTGTCTGTAGACACATACAGATATGTAGATATACATTTTTAGCATGTCCATGATGCTCATACTATTAAGCACTTGATAAAATTATTGGTTAAATTTATAAATTAGTGTCACTTTGCTGAATTGATGACTATATCAATCAACTCCAGAAGTATACACCCAGCATTAATTTAAACTATATTTCATAATGCGATAGGATTTTATATGTTTTATTGAGTCTGGTTTTAAATTGTCTCTTTATGTTTCCATTCACATTTATATCCCTTACCCAATGTAGTAATAAATATTTTTTATTTCTAGAAATGTGTAATCTTACTAATTGACACTAATGTTCAAAACGACTTATCCAGGCCTATGTGTCTGGTCAATATTGCCAATCATATCGCTTGTACCAGGATTAAGAGGATGAACTAAGGTTACATATCTGAACCTTTTAAAAGGAGGTTTGGCTACAAATATAAAATGATTACATGAATTCATACATGGGATACATTTTTATAAATTCACTGAGAGCAGTTATGAAGATTATGGTGAATTTGAAAAGAGTTAGATACTATATGCCGTTAGGAAGTTAAAATAATATAAATAATAAGTGATGCAAAAAAAAATATTGACATATATCAGCTAGGAAATAAATGGTAGATCATCCGAATGGAAATATATATGTCTAAAGAAGAAAGCCGAACCTAAGGTCGTAGAAAAGGTCAGGAGAATGAACGCAAAAGTAAAAAACCCTTTATTCACAAGCAATTGTTAATCGGTGGCACTGTAAATGATGGGTGCCCACCCAACAATAAAAGACAATAAATCATGAACATACATAGATACAAGGGATCTAAAAAGTATGTTAAAAAAACCTCAGCCACACAGTATGTGCCAAAGCACAAGATAATATAAACCTTAAAGTAATGCAGATAGATGGAGACAATGAGAAAGCACAGATGGTGTAAAATAGATGCATATCAAGGCAGAGAATGAATATAATAATAATCAAATATTGGAGGAGCTATGAATACATGCAGAATGTAAACTGGCCGTACTAGTACTAGTAAGCCATGTCCCCGAACAGTTATCACACTAATTCCATAAGAGTAATGTGTATACACAGTGACACATAAGGTATATGGAGGAAGTAGGTGGGTAAGAAGGGGACCAATGCTCAAGTGAGTAGTTAAAAGCAGTCTTGAACAATTCTACCAAGAATGGCTGTATATGAGGTAGCAAACAAATAAATGAAAGAAAGAAAAATTGAAAAAGCATGTCATATGTCACAAGCAAGTAACAGCAAATAACAGCAAATGTAACTGACATGGTATATCATATTGCAATCTAGCCAAGTGTCAAATTAAATGACTGTGCAAAAATACTGCACTGGGGTAGACAGGCACAGAATGGTAGAATAGAAGATATGAGGCACCAGGCAGCATAGTAGAATGCAAGTACAGTAATGATGGTCCGGGAGAGTCAAGTGTGGCGCCCACCCCAACACGTGTTTCGGTGAAGACCTTTGTCACTCAGCCGTGTTATATGCAGGGGGTGACGAAGGAAGTTTTCCAAAATGCGCATCGGGGTGCGCAGTTACGGGACGTGGCGACCCTTAAAGGTATATTACTAATATTCTGTTGTGCCTTCTTTCAACACGTAGCACTTTATTGAAGTTGTGTATTTGGATGTGGAGACCATTGAAAGGTCTTTTGCATTTTTTGTCTTGCACATAGCACTTTTTTAGCACTTCTTTGGGAGTTTATCTTACAAATCAACCACACTGGATGAATTATTTATATTATATTATATGCATGTTATATTATGATTTTTTACCACTATGAATTGAGTTTACTTTTGCACAACTGAGTAATATAATTGTAAATAAGATTATTGGGTCTGATTCTATTGAAGGCTTTTTTGTACATACTGTATATTTTTATGTAATTTATTTGTCCTGTTATGCGCACACAATTATTCCAAATAAATTTTTTGCCACTTTTTATTAATAATGATATTTTATAATCTATTTCCAGCTTGTATACTTTTTGGTCTTCCATGTTCTCCGTTGCTTTAGTTGCTATTTCATTTTTTTGAACATAGAGCTGATGTGACTTGCCAAAAAGCTGCAGTTTGATCTCATCTGTCCATAGGACATTCTCTTAGAAGCTTTGTGGCTGAATTTTAGCTGATTTCAGGCTTGCTTTTTTTTATTTGCTTTCAACAGTGGTAATATTCAATGAAGTCCACCTTGGCGCAGAGAGTGACACATGGTGTAATCTTACACTGATGAAATGTGGCCTTGGAGTTTACCGCTAATATCTTTGGAAGTTGTTGTGCATTCTTTGGTTAATATTTTTATTATCAATCTTTTTAATTTGTCATCAATTTCCCCCTTGCAGCCATATCAAAGGAGTTTGGCTACAATCTCATTCACCTTAAATTTCTTAATACTATGTGCAACTAGTAACAGGAACATCAAGCGGTTTGGAAATGGTCTAAGACTATATTCCTAAATTGTTTATCATTTTCTTTCCATCTCCTTAGACAACCCTCTCCTAAACTACCTGTAGTCCATGTCCAATGTGATATAATTCATGATAGTAAGCAGCACAGTAACTACTTTTTCACCATGTAAATAGGCATACTAACTGATTATAAGTTTTTAGACACCTGAGATGCTAATTACAGGACACTCCGTAGTTTAATGGCCTGTATTTGGACTACAATAGTCAGCCCTCCAGTGGTTCCACTGACCTCTGCATAGCTCACCATAGAATTTTGTGGTGCTCAGTACTCTTTAGTAGATCTGATCCAGGCCTTGGTATGTTTGTACTAAAACCTGAAGACAGCCTAACCTTTTTATAAAGAAGAAAAATGTTTGTGTATTGCAGCTAAGAGTATTAAATACTCTGTGCCCAACATTGAAATAAATTGGCGCAGAGAGCTATGCAGTATTTGGTTGGCAGACGTCATATGCTTACTGTAGTTGTACTTTAGGATGAGTCACCTGGTCAGAATTTACACTAATACAATTAAGACCATTGATTTATTTAGACTAACAGCAACAATTAGTGTATTCATAGGAAATGTAGTATGTTGTTCAATTAATGCACATTTTAATCAACAATGCCTAAAAGCTCTGAACAAACAGAAACATGAAAAATGAGGCAGAAAGATATTAAGCAAATGTTTTCTTCTGTTTTGTCACTTACTATAAATCACATCCTTTCATTTTACTTTCTAGTAATATCTTCTTGTTGAAAACCATTACCCCTTACAGCCAGGTTCACATGCCACTGATAAAAGATGCAACATAACCTGCTACATAAATCTTCATACTGTACATAAGGATTTTTCCCAAACAGTCCAAATAGTGATATTTGCAGCCTTAGCATTTTTTTCTTTTTAACATACCATTTTATATTTTTTATTTAGGTTTTTTGGGGCAAAATCGATAACATTCTTCTTGGTCTTGCTGCATTCACTGCTGTGGTTCAAAACAACCACTTGATGCTGTTACTAAAAAACTGTAAAAATAGTATTGTTCATATCACTTTAACCTTCTCTATATCTTAGTCCTAAGAGTCATGTCTCAGCAGGTATAGGCATCTGCTGCCAGAGATACGTTTGACAGGTCATGACTATAAAGACCATAATGATAGATTTTGTTAAAAACATCACATTAGAAAACACTCCTAACCATAGCTCTACAAGACGTTAATCTGATTGCAGTCAGTGACCACATTTCCTAGCAGGAAACATTTGGACAACTAAAAGCTATATGCCACACCTCTCACCTATTGTGTTGAGACCATAAAAAGGACACTCAATTGCAGCTGTATGTGGCCAAATGCCAAGGAGCATTTCAGTGACCCTAGAAGTATTTTCATTACACACATTTTTACATGGCTCACTAATATTGTAGCACCCAATTTATATTGTTTAGAAGAAAGGATTCAGCCCAGAAATCACATAAACAAATGTTTATTGAAAATTCTTAAAATTCATTATAGCAGCAGAGCAGCCACTAACCCTATATGGGGAAGTTCACACTGGCAGGCATGTTTCAGACCCCAAGGTCTTTAGTCATTGCATCCCATATTGTCCTACTCCTCGACCTTGTATACCATTTCCTGTATGAAACAGCTGACTGACTTCAACCAATCCTATATCACTGCTATAAATGAGTTACAAAACACACATGTTAATGCAATTAATATAATAAAAGAAAAAATGCACAAAAAATATAAAACAATTATATAACTACAAAGCCTAACTCCATCTTGTCACATAATTGCAAAGATTAATATAAAAGCTGCATTGATTATTCATAGTAATGTAGACTATGAGCCCTTGTGGGCAGGGTCCTCTCTCCTCCTGTACTTCTGTGTGCCTTGTTTTACTCATGTTTATTGTACTTGTCTATATTTGCCCTGTTCACTTGTAAAGCACCATGGAATAAATGGCGGTATAAAAATGTATAATAATAATAATAATAATAATAATAATAGTAATATGAGAGATCTTGTTTCTTGTCCATGCCCCGGGGACCTCTAGTCTGTAGCATGTATATCCACCAGGTCTCTCTGCTCAGAAGTTTCCTAAGGTGATCCAATGATCCTATTTATACTCACACATACATACACAAAATGACATGACAAAATGTTTTTATTACATTGAACTAAGTGTTAGGGTTTATTCGACTCCTTGTCATTTTCAAGAACTCTGCCTCCTGCCTTGGTCATATCCTGCTGAGATGGCTGCACACAGGAACAGGACTACTCTCAGCCTCTGCATGAGAACAGTTGTTTTACTACACTGAAGGCAAAGCAATAAGATATCTTGAACATGATGAGTAATTAAAAAAATACCTGGTTGTACATTTTTCATGAAGTATTGATTAAATTGTACCAGTACCAGTATAGAGAACTTTAATGTGTCATAGAAAATGTTATGTGTTGCTCACAGTTCACTAAAGCAAGGCTTTAGAAAACATTGCAGCGTCATCTGCCATTGGTTAGTTGTTTCACCTACTTTCCATTTGTTGCTGGAAATATGGGGATTACAGTATAAACCTTTTGTCATTCCTTCTTGAAGAGTTAAATAGTGTTGCTATGATTGTCCAGATGTTTATGTATATCCCATATTTCATATATGCCTTTCTATAAGGGTTGCTCCTAGGGTTGAGTGAAACGGGTCGACAATTTTCAGAAGTCGCCGACTTTTGGCAAAGTCAGGTTTCATGAAACCCGACCCGACCCCTGTGTGGGGTCGGCCATGAAGTCGGCGATCTTCTGAATCTGGAATCGGAATTCTGATACCGATTCCCGATATGTTTAAGATATCGGGAATTGGTATCGGAATTCAGATTTAAGTGTAAAATAAAGAATTAAAATAAAAAATATCGCCATACTTACCCTCTGACGGGCCCTGGTACTAACCGGGAACCTTCCTTCCTTAGAATCAGCCTTCCAAGACCTGCGGTGACGTCGCGGTGACGTCGCGGCTTGTGATTGGTCGCGCGGCCCCCATGTGACCGCTCGCGCGACCAATCACAAGCTGCGACGTCACCGTGACGTCACCGAAGGCCCTGGAAGGGCTGATTCTTAGGAAGGAAGGCTGTCGGAAAGAAGCAGGGCGTGTCCGAGGGTGAGTATATACCTAATAGGAATATAATCACCCTCGGCTTCGTTCCGGCAGCCTTCCTTCCTAAGAATCAGCCCTTCCAGGGCCTTCGGTGACGTCACGGAGACGTCGCGGCTTGTGATTGGTCGTGCGAGCGGTCACATGGGGGCCGCGCGACCAATCACAAGCCGCGACGTCACCGCGACGTCACCGCAGGTCTTGGAAGGCTGATTCTAAGGAAGGAAGGTTCCCGGTTAGTACCAGGGCCCGTCAGAGTGTAAGTATAGCGATATTTTTTATTTTAATTCATTATTTTACACTTAAATATGGATCCCAGGGCCTGAAGGAGAGTTTCCGCTCCTTCAGACCCTGGGAACCATTAGAAACCCAATGCACTGCATTGGGTTTCGAGTTTCGGCCGACCCCGACTTTTTTATAGGATCGGCCGATTTCACTCGACCCGACTTTTGAAAAAGTCGGGTTTTGTGAAACCCGACCCGATCCTATAAAAGTAAAGGTCGCTCCACCCTAGTTGCTCCAATTCTTTTATATTGACCTACACTATGGGTCCAGCCACCAACACCCCACCATTCAGCCAGCTGGCGACCAGAAGTTAGCACTTGTGTAATTGACAGTACAGCTCTGTCAGCGGTGTAGTCACCACTGCCAGGTACTGCAGATCCACTCCTATTCATTAGATTAAGGGTGGATGTAGAGTGTTTGGCTGTAGCCACTACAAAGTTGACTGAGCTGTACTGTTCAGCTCTGGAACTGCTTGCATTGATCTGATATTGATGACCTATCCTTAAAATTGGTCAGCATTATATAGTAGTGGGACATATTCATCTTGTAGCCATTTTCAAGGACTGCCTAAATGGTTATTCCCATTTATAATATATCAAAAACTCCCATTTATAGTATTTTGTTGATACTGAGCAGAATAACATCTGCCAGGAGCAGGTAAAATATTTACATGTGTTTGTGTCCAAACTTAGCACATTACACACAGTGTACAGTATATGAATCATATATGTGGATATTTCCTGCCACTGACTTTCCCAGGCAATAGGAATACACTGCTCGCCCCCAGAGTACACATTAAAAATATTAGTGTCAGCATCTGAAATTGTACCTGCCAGTGGGCTCATTTCTAACATTATTCCACATTAACACAGGTTTTATATCATATACAATGTCCTATGTGTCCGATTTAGGAATAGATTACACAAAGTAATACAAAGCATGTTTGAAGATAACAGGCAATGATATTCTATCTATATTCCCTTTTGCTTTGAAACAGATATTAACTTTCCTCAATATGCCCTATTATATCTAGATGCATCTGTTTTTCCATCATAAACCATTACATGGCTGCAATTGCTTTCTCAGCACTCCAGGAGAGAGATGGAAAACTGTGGTTGCCGTTGAGCTGTCGATCTGAAACTTAATCCGCAAGTTAATTACATTTACTCCTAGTTTGAGCTGTTATTCTGTGTAAAAATGATCTAAGAAGCGCACCGCTGTAATCTAGGTGTGTATAGCGGTGTCTCACCGGTGTCTCACGCACGTGCCAGAAATCTGCTTTCATTTATCAAATAGAGCAGTGAATCTTTCCATCAGATTTGTTTCCTCTTCAGGAATAAATATTCAACGGGCGCAGTTTCTTCATTTATTTTTTATATGACGGTCTGTCTGTAAGCGATTCTCTGTGACTGTCTGCTTATCTATCCGCCCATCCATATCATGATTCACTTCTACTGCTTCTTCCATATTGATACAAGATGCAGTTTTTCCCCTCCAGTAAAATATCCCGGCGCAGACTCTACTGACACAAACATAAGCTTTTCACAGCCAGCCAGATCCGTGTGTTACATCCTCGTTCTCTGGAGATGCGGATGTTTGTCCAAGTCCTGAATTATCAGCTCTCTGCAAATGATGACTTTTCAATGTTCTGATTTCAAAGTTGGACTAGGGCTTCATATTCCTTTGTGCCAGATCCCCAAATATGCATTCTGTGGCATTCACAGATAGCTGCAGCTGCATTTCAATCTGTTCCATCTGATTGCATTCTCTGTTTTCTTCCAGTCTGTGGTAATGGTACAGTCATTCCCAGATCCCTGGGTTATTTTCATTCTTGTGACCTTTCCTTTCTACCTGGGTTGCCATGCCATTCCACTTTCTCTCCTGGATGCTTAAGAAACGGGCTCCCACTTTGCTCTCTGTGCTGCAGTGACAGTCATTCTGTTTGAAGTATTTGTACCAGGTATCATGTGGTTATGAAAGTGCAGTGATCTTTACTGGCGGAGTCCTTCTCACACATCTAACAGGTTCTTTTGACTTTCAGGTCAGGGATAGCAATTCAACAAAAATTTACAGGGCAAAAAAACAGGACCCCCGCCGCATGAGTTATATTTTATAATCATTGTTGTTTCTTGTGACTTTTTCTCCAGTTATGAGGTTTGAAGAACTTTGAAGTTTTTGTTTTCTTCCTTGTGTTAGATAGTAAGAACAGAAATTCAAACAAAAAAAGTTATTCAAACAGAAGAAAAAAAAGTTTCTAAAATCTGTAGCATGAGACATTGTTTCTGAACCCACTGCTGGTATTTTGCATTATATTTCTGTGTGTACATGAATTGATCTAGCGTCTATTGTTTACATGTGCTTTACATAAATGGAAAGAAAGCCATGTAATACATAAGGCATTACTGATACTCCGCAGTAAGTCTTTAGAAAATATTCATATTCCTGTTTTATGACTGCAAACAAAACACAAGGTCTTTTGGTTCAGGCCTTGAATCAATTTGTACCTTTTTCATATGACATCTGCAATGAAAGCCAGGGATGTGCCGTTTTCGATGTCCTTGGGTGCGTGGGAGTACAGCAAATAATGGATTGTAATGGTGTTAGCATATCTGTACATTGCAAACAGCAAGTTCGGGTTTAGATGAAAGGGGTCTTTTTATGTTAAAGAACAGCAAACTAACTTCTGTTGATGCTGAAAAAATAAATTTGGTCTCAGAAAAGAATATTGTGGTGGTGTTCCTAATGGGACTTTGATTTCATAGACTGTTTAATTTAGGGGAAAAAGTGATAAATTGTTTAATCTGTCGCCTCTTTGGACCAATATGGTGACTTATGTAAAAGCCGCTTTCACTTTGTCCATAGCCACCTTTGTATGTGCCTTGTGCTGCCTATTCATTTATCCCCGCAGCTCCCCATTTTTGATTCTCTCTTTCAGAATTTTAAGACTTGTGATAGTGAATATGTTGCCTTGATTCCTTAGATGCATCACGGTGCAGAAATAAAAGCCCTGGTTGTGTCAGAACTGCCAGCTATATTAATATTAAGAGGGGTCATGGTGCAGACATAAAAGCCCTGGTTGTGTCAGAACTGCCAGCTAGACAATATTAAAAGGAGTCACTTTTTCTGGTCATTAAACCTCCGCCTCTCTGCTCAGCAGACATTAAACTCGCAGAGCGTATTCATTGGAGGGTCTGAATGATAGCAATATATACAACAGTAAGCTCAGATCTTTATTGGAATGTCCCAAAAAAAAGATTCAGTGCACCCAGTTGAGGAACGGACCTTTATTTGAAGGTTTTCCTTGTCTAAAAGTATTATTTTAGTCAAGTGAGAATATTGCCCATATTCTTGTAAGAATGAGCCCTTACTGCAGTAATGCATGTATTGAAGGAAACCTATTTGAACTGATGACTTGAAATTTCATTGAAAAGTAGTCTTCTCAAGGAAAAAGGCCAGTATGTGCAATATATGGTGAAAGTGAAAACAGAAAATCATGTTGCATGCAGAGGTGGTCTTCCCAAAGGGGTGTTGTTTTGGAGAGGTTTCACTGTCTTGATAATACTGTGTGTACAAGTGAATAGGTCTGTATTGTTTTCCCATTGGCGTGTTTCCACGAGGCATTATAGGGTATAATTTGACATTACAGTATTGTGTTACCGCATAAATACCAGCATTCTGCTTAATTGGAATATAAAAGTCTCTTAGACATGATAATAGTTTGTGCTGTCAGGTTTACATAACAACCAAATGGTGATCATTTTGCCAATCAGTACTAATAACATGGCTGGTACTTAGACAAAGATGTTTTCGCATCCACTTCTTTGTTCTTTCTCATTGCTGTAGTTTATCTCTAGCACATAAAGCAAATGAAAGCCTATTGGTATTGAATGGTGTAAGATAAATGTGATTATTACTGGTGTGATAGGCTGTCATATCTCACTGATAGATTGTAAATCTTTAGAAGACAGGAGTCAGACCTCCTAAGTATTGACTTAGAAGTGTCCAATGTGTTTTCTGAGATAGAAGATTTAGACGGGAGAGTGCTTCCGAAACCAATACGTTATGCATTGATGGGTTTGTTTTCTGCATGTATTGTATATGGTAATAAAGGGCATTTCCTGTGAGTATTTCCCAAAATCCGGATTGTGCCATAAGCTCTACGTTACCATTCACATGGCAGGGCTAGCTTGGATAACTCAGCATTTAGTGAACATAAGTGCACTATGTGTGTTGGAAAATAGACAAACCATTGGGAGATTTGTTTGTTTCTCAGTTGTCTGCATGATAAAGCATTTTATCATGTCTGGGAATTCTCACTTGCAGCCATCCATATGTTGCTGATTCACAAGGACATTCTTTTACTATGTTTGCTTTTTTTCCTTTTACATTATTCTCAGTTTATATTGCACATTAATAAGCCTCTGTATCTATAATTGGCACTTCATTCATACAAACCATGGGGCTTTTGGTGCCGCATAGGTGTCATGGGCGAAACACTGTGACCATTGCAATACTTTGTGCTGACTAAGCATTACATATAGATACATTCGGCGCACACTACTCTTCCTCCAGTTTCACCTATGTCGTATAATTAATAATTAAAATAAGTTGAAAGTGAAACATATTTTTTCTTTGTTTGTTTCTGTTTTCCTATTATAGATTTTTTTTTATTCTACGATCTCTATTTGATAATTAGGGAAGATATTTTGCCTTATCTGCTATAATCAGCATTTCTGAGATGTTTTACGACAATCTTATGGAGCATAGGAACTTGTAGTCTAGAGATGGAAGTGTATGGGCAGTTTTCCCTCTAAGCTGAGCGAGCAAGCTGGGAAAAAATGTTAAAATAGCCTAAAAATGAGATTAATAAGCCACTGGTATACAGTACAGACCAAAAGTTTGGACACACCTTCTCATTTAAAGATTTTTCTGTATTTTCATGACTATGAAAATTGTACATTCACACTGAAGGCATCAAAACTATGAATTAACACATGTGGAATTATATACTTAACAAAAAAGTGTGAAACAACTGAAATTATTGTCTTATATTCTAGGTTCTTCAAAGTAGCCACCTTTTGCTTTGATGACTGCTTTGCACACTCTTGGTATTCTCTTGATGAGCTTCAAGAGGTAGTCACCGGGAATGATTTTCTCTTCACAGGTGTGCCCTGTCAGGTGTAATAAGTGGGATTTATTGCCTTAAAAATGGGGTTGGGACCATCAGTTGTGTTGTGCAGAAGTCTGGTGGATACACAGCTGATAGTCCTACTGAATAGACTGTTAGAATTTGTATTATGGTAAGAAAAAAGCAGCTAAATAAAGAAAAACACGTGGCCATCATTACTGTAAGAAATGAAGGTTAGTCAGTCCGAAAAATTAGGAAAACTTTGAACGTGTCCCCAAGTGCAGTGGCAAAAACCATCAAGCACTACAAAGAAACTGGCTCTCATGAGGACCTCCCCAGGAAAGGAAGACCAAGAGTCACCTCTGCTTCTGAGGATATGTTTATCTGAGTCACCAGCCTCAGACATTGCAGGTTAACAGCAGCTCAGATTAGACAACAGGTCAATGCCACACAGAGTTCTAGCAGCAGACACATCTCTACATCAACAGATAAGAGGAGACTTTGTGCAGCAGGCCTTCATGGTAAAATAGCTGCTAGGAAACCACTGCTAAGGACAGGCAACAAGCAAAAGAGACTCGTTTGGGCTAAAGAACACAAGGAATGGACATTAGACCAGTGGAAATCTGTTCTTTGGTCTGATGAGTCCAAATTTGAGATCTTTGGTTCCAACCACCGTGTCTTTGTGCGACGCAGAAAATGTGAACGGATGGACTCTACATGCCTGGTTCCCACCGTGAAGCATGGTGGAGGACGTGTTATGGCGTGGGAGTGCTTTGCTTGGTGACACTGTTGGGAATTTATTCAAAATTGAAGGCATACTGAACCAGCATGGCTACCACAGCATCTTGGAGTGGCATGCTATTCCATCCGGTTTGCGTTTAGTTGGACCATCATTTATTTTTCAACAGGACAATGACCCCAAACACACCTCCAAGCTGTGTAAGGGCTATTTGACCAAGAAGGAGAGTGATGGGGTGCTATGCCAGATGACCTGGCCTCCACAGTCACCAGACCTGCACCCAATCGAGATGGTTTGCGGTGAGCTGGACCGCAGAGTGCTAAGCATCTCTGGGAACTCCTTCAAGATTGTTGGAAGAGCATTCCCAGTGACTACCTCTTGAAGCTCATCAACAGAATGCCAAGAGTGTGCAAAGCAGTCATCGAAGCAAAAGGTGGCTACTTTGAAGAACCTAGAATATAAGACATAATTTCAGTTGTTTAACACTTTTTTGTTAAGTATATAATTCCACATATGTTAGTTCATAGTTTTGATGCCTTCAGTGTGAATGTACAATTTTCATAGTCATGAAAATACAGAAAAATCTTTAAATGAGAAGGTTTGTCCAAACTTTTCGCCTGTACTGTATGTCTCTGCAGAGTTTTCTGTATCCAGATTGAGATCCAGGAAACACATTTGGATTAGAAACTGTGATGGCTTCTGGTCTCCTGACCCAAATTCTGTTGAGATGGATTCAGGATACTCAAAGCCAATCCTTGCATTGTAGCCTGTTCTCAGACAATCTGAATTTGGCCTAATGGTAAGTTCACTGTTTTGGAGTTGCATTTGCCTGTTCTGTTTTAGGAAAAGACCAACCAAATTCATGTTGAAAATAAATGGTCTTGTTTGCTAACTGATGCAAAGAAAAGCACAGGGGCCAAGTAGTTACTATGGTTCCAGCTGTTTTTTGCTTGGTGTCAAGTTTTTAGAACATATGAAGTAGTCATGTATGATGTGTAACTTCTTCTGTAATAAAAACTGACATCAGAAGGAAACTGGATGGACCCCATAATAATTAATGGGATTCTTTGCTTCTGTGTGTGTCAGTTTGTAAACTGATGTCTTTTGGGCATAAATTCCATTTGTTTGATTTTAAAATGTAAACAACAAATAAACGGAATATCCAAAAGGACAGGTGAACGAAGCCTTATCTCAGAATGTAATCTTGCAAGTGATGAGAATTGAAAGTGATCTCTGCAGAACAGATCTGGACTTAATGTGAGACTGAGTGAAACTGCAAGATTTAACTCATTTTAATATATTTATTTATATATTATACACTATGTTCCAAATTATTATGCAAATGATATTTTTCTCGGATTTTCCTAAATGGTCGGTCCAAATGACAGTCAGTCTAATAAAAGTCATCACCCACTAGAGTATACATAGAATTTTTTTGGAGAAACCTCCCAATGATAACAGTATAATCTCCAAAATGAATAAAACCTCAAAATGCACTGTTCCAAATTATTAGGCACAGTAGAATTTCTAGACATTTGATATGTTTTAAAGAACTGAAAATGCTCATTTGTGGAATTTGCAGCATTAAGAGGTCACATTCACTGAACAAAAAAGCTATTTAACTCCAAAACATCCTAACAGGCCAAGTTACATGTTAACAAAGGAGCCTTCTTTGATATCACCTTCACAATTCTTGCATCCATTGAACTTTGTGAGTTTTTGGAGAGTTTCTGCTTGTATTTCTTTGCATGAACTCAGAATAGCCTCCCAGAGCTGCTGTTTTGATGTGAACTGCCTCCCACCCTCAGAGATCTTTTGCTTGATGATACTCCAAAGGTTCTCTATAGGGTTGAGGACAGGGGAAGATGGTGGCCACTAGTGTTGAGCATTCCGATACCGCAAGTATCGGGTATCGGCCGATACTTGTGGGTATCGGAATTCCGATACCGAGATCCGATACTTTTGTGGTATCGGGTATCGGTATCGAAACAACATTAATGTGTAAAATAAAGAATTAAAATAAAAAATATTGCTATACTCACCTCTCCGATGCAGCCTGGACCTCACCGAGGGAACCGGCAGCGTTCTTTGATTAAAATGCGCGCTTTTCCTTCCTTCCGTGACGTCACGGCTTCTGATTGGTCGCGTACCGCCCATGTGGCCATGACGCGACCAATCACAGCAAGCCGTGACGTAATTTTCAGGTCCTTCTAGGCATTCAGTATTTTAAAATTACGTTCCGGCTTTGTGATTGGTCGCGTCGCGGTCACATGGATGACGCGACCAATCACAAGCCGTGACGTCACGGGAGGCAGGAAACGCGCGCATTTTTAAAATTACGTCACGGCTTGTGATTGGTTGCGTGCCGCCCATGTGACCGCGACGCGACCAATCACAGCAAGCCGTGACGTAATTTCAGGTCCTGAATGCCTATTTCTGCAAAAAACGCTGCCGGTTCCCTCGGTGAGGTCCAGGCTGCGTCAGAGAGGTGAGTATAGCAATATTTTTTATTTTAATTCTTTATTTTGCACATTAATATGGTTCCCAGGGCCTGAAGGAGAGTTTCCTCTCCTTCAGACCCTGGGAACCATCAGGGATACCGTCCGATACTTGAGTCCCATTGACTTGTATTGGTATCGGGTATCGGTATCGGATTAGATCCGATACTTTGCCAGTATCGGCCGATACTTTCCGATACCGATACTTTCAAGTATCGGACGGTATCGCTCAACACTAGTGGCCACACCATGAGTTTATCTCCTTTTATGCCCATAGCAGCCAATGACTCAGAGGTATTCTTTGCAGCATGAGATGGTGCATTGTCATGCATGAAGATGATTTTGCTCCTGAAGGCACGTTTCTGCTTTTTAGACCATGGAAGAAAGTTGTCAGTCAGAAACTCTATATACTTTGCAGAGATCATTTTCACATCTTCAGGAACTTTAAAGGGCCCTACCAGCTGTTTCCCCATGATTCTGTCCCAAAACATGACTCCTCCACCTCCTTGCTGATTTTGCAGCCTTGTTGGGACATGGTGGCCATCCACCAATCATCCACTACTCCATCCATCTGGACCATCCAGGGTTGCTCGACACTCATCAGTAAACAAGACTGTTTGAAAATTAGTCTTCATGTATGTCTGGGCCCACTACAACCGTTTCTGCTTGTGAACACTGTTTAGGGGTGGCAGAATAGTAGGTTTATGAACCAAAGCAAGCCTTTGAAGGATCCTACACCTTGAGGTTCGAGGGACTCCAGTGGCATCAGCGGCTTCAAATATTGGTTTGCTGGTTTGTAATGGCTTTTTAGCAACTGCTCTCTTTATCCGATGAACTTGCCTGGCAGAAACCTTCCTCATTATGCCTTCATCAGCACGAACACGACTGTGCTCAGATTCAGCCACAAATCTCTTAACAGTAAGATGATCACGCTTAAATTTTCAAGAAATATCTAATGCTTTCATCCCTTGACCAAAGGAATTGCACTATTTGATGCTTCTCGGCAGCAGAGAGATCCCTTTTCTTTCCCATGTTACTTGAAAACTGTGGCCTGCTTAATAATGTGGAACATCATTTTTAAGTAGTTTTCCTTTAATTAGAATCACCTGGAAAACTAATTATCACATGTGTTTAAGATAGATTTCAGTGATCCATTGAGCCCTGAGACACAATACCATCCATGAGTTTATTTGAAAAACAAAACAATTAAATCGTTTTGACACTTAAATCCAATTTGCATAATAACTTGGAACACAGTGTATATACATATACACTGCTCAAAAAAATAAAGAGAACACTAAAATCTCACATCCTAGATATCAATGAATAAAATATCCCAGTTGTAAATCTTTATTACATGTTGGGGGTCGAGTTCCCGCCTCTGCACAGGGGGAATCTTGGGCCATCTCCGCTGTGGTCTCCCATTCTTCATCTGCCACAGTGGAGCCTGCTCAGCAGAGACGTCGGTCCCAGTGTCTCGCTCAGTCTGACTCTGTACAAAGAGTTACTGCTGCTTTTCCTGCTTCTGCCATGGAAGTCAGTGCTGGGCAGCGGCGAGCAGATGCTTCTGGGACTAAGTCCTGCTTTTCTCGTTCTGAGCATGCCCAGAGTAAGATCTCTCAGTGGAGATCGAGGGTCACATGATCAGATACTGCAGCTAAGGCCATTGGTCCTTCAGGAAGGTCCTGTAGGTGCTCACGCTCTGTGGAAGCCTCTCATTGGTCCTTTTAGGAAGGTCCTGTACATGCTGCAACTATTTAAGGCTCGCATGGCCGCACGGCCATGCACTAGTATTGTTCTATGTTATGTGCTTTGCGCCAGTGTGGTCATGTGAGTTTGTGTTCAGGGACCCGGCTGAAGTAATCCCCTAGAATGCTGGCACCTCCGGTGAGGAGATTTTGTGTGAATGTATTCTGGGAACTGGCTGAAATAAGCCCCTAGAATGCTGGTACCTCTGGCGAGGAGTTTGTGTGCATGCATGACCACTGACTTCTCTCAGTTGAGTAGTTAGCCTGTGCCACTGTGAAGTCTAACAGGGTGCAGTGCTTTGAGTTTCGGCTACTCTGTGAAGTAACAGGGTGACAGTCTGTGGTGCAACGTGACGTTGATGGATGGTGCGAAACATGATGTTCCAGATGTGTTCAATCAAATTCATGTCTGGGGAATGGGTGGGCCATTCCATAGCTTCAATGCCTTCATCTTGCAGGAACTGCTGACACAGTCCAGCCACATGAGGTCTGGCATTGTCCTGCATTAGGAGGAATCCAGGGCCAACCACACCAGCATATTTTCTCACAAGGGATCTGAAGGTACCTCTGGCGAGCACATGGAGGGCTGTGCAGCCCTCCAAAGAAATGCCATCCCACACCATTACTGACAAACCGGTCATGTTGAAGGATGTTGCAGGCAGCAGATCGCTCTCCACAGTGTCTCCAGACTCTGTCACATCTGCCACATCTGCTCATTGTGAACCTGCTTTCATCTGTGAAGAGCACAGAACGCTAGTGGTGAATTTGCCAATCCTGCTGTTCTGTGGCAAATGCCAAGTGTCCTGCACGGTGCTGGGCTATGAGCACAACCCCCATCTGTGGATGTCGAGTACTCAGACCATCCTCATGGAGTCAGTTTCTAACCGTTTGTGCAGACACATGCACATTTGTGGTCACTTTGCATGGCTCTGGCAGTGCTCCTCCTGTTCCTCCTTGCACAAAGGCTGAGGTATTGGTCCTGCTGCTGAGTTGTTGCCCTTCTATGGCCCCCTCCATGTCTCCTGGTGTACTGGCCTGTCTCCTGGTAGTGCCTCCAGCCTCTGGACACTACGCTGACAGACACAGGAAACCTTCTTGCCACAGCTCGCATTGATGTGCCATCCTGGATGAGCTGCGCTACCTGAGCCACTTGTGTGGGTTGTAGAGTCCATCTCATGCTACCACGAGTGTGAAAGCACAACCAACATTCAAAAGTAACCAAAGCATCAGCCAGAAAGCATTGGTACTGAGAAGTGGTCTGTGGTCCCCACCTGTAGAACACATTGAGTGTGTCTTGATAATTGCCAATAATTTCCATCTGTTTTCTATTCCATTTGCACAACAGCATGTGAAATTGATTGTCAAACAGTGTTGCTTCCTAAGTTTACAGTTTCATTTAACAGAATTTGATTTACTTGGAGTTATATTCCGTTGTTTAAGTGTTCCCCTTTAATTTTTTGAGCAGTGTATATATACACTGCATGCAGAATTATTAGGCAAGTTGTATTTTAGAGGATTATTTTTATTATTGATCAACAACTATGTTCTCAATCAACCCAAAAGACTCGTAAATATCAAAGCTTAATATTTTTGGAAGTTGGAGTGTTTTTTTTTTTAGATTTGGCTATCTTAGGAGGATATCTGTTTGTGCAGGTAACTATTACTGTGCAGAATTATTAGGCAACTTAATAAAAAACAAATATATCCCCATCTCACTTGTTTATTTTCACCAGGCAAACCAATATAACTGCACAAAATTTAGGAATAAACATTTCTAACATGCAAAAACAAAACCCCAAAAAATTAGTGACCAATATAGCCACCTTTCTTTGTGATGACACTAACAGCCTTCCATCCATAGATTCTGTCAGTTGCTTGATCTGTTTACGATCAACATTGTGTGCAACATCCACCACAGCCTCCCAGACACTGTTCCGAGAGGTGGACTGTTTTCCATCCCTGTAGATCTCACTTTTTATGAAGGACCACAGGTTCTCTATGGGGTTCAGATCAGGTGAACAAGGGGGCCATGTCATTATTTTTTTCTTTTTTGAGACCTTTACTGGCCAGCCACGCTGTGGAGTAGTTGGAGGCATCTGATAGAGCATTTCTGGCCCATCAAGAGTCACTCTTATTTCATCAGTCCAAAAAACCATTGAAAAGTCAGTCTTAAGATATTTCTTGGCCCAGTCTTGACATTTTATCTTATGTTTCTTGTTCAAAGGTGGTCGTTTTTCAGCCTTCCTTAACTTGGCCATGTCCCTGAGTATCGCACACCTTGTGCTTTTTGTTACTCCAGTAAAGTTGAAGCTCTGAAATATATCACAACTGGTGGCAAATGGCATCTTGGCAGCTTCAAGCTTGATTTTCCTCAATTCATGGGCAGTTATTTTGCGCCTTTTTTACCCAACACACTTCTTGCGACCCTGTTGGCTATTTGCCATGAAACGCTTGATTGTTCGGTGATCACGCTTCAAAATTTTGGCAATTTCAGACTGCTGCATCCCTCTGCAAGACATCTCACAATTTTGGACTTTTCAGAGCCCGTCAAATCTCTCTTCTGACCCATTTTGGCAAAGGAAAGGAAGGTGCCTAATAATTAAGCACATCTTATATAGGGTTTTGATGTCATTAGACAACACCCCTCCTCATTACAGAGATGCACATCACCTGATTTACTTAATTTGTAGTTGGTTCTCAAGCCTGAACAGCTTTGAGTAGGACTACATGTATAAAAAGTATCATGTGATCCAAAAAACAACTTGCCTAATAATTCTGCACGCAGTGTATAATATTAATATGTAACATGGAAATGAATAAAGTAATTATTACTTTAATATTATTATTAGTGTTACTATTACTGTTATTGCTGATAAAGGAATTGTCCTATGAGCAGCATTTATTACCTTCTCTGTGGATCAGTATCCAACCAGTGGGATTTCCACTGGTCAGGAGGTCCAGTGTCCACTCTGGGAATGGAGTGGTAGTGCAAATCCGTGACCACCATTAACGTCACACACATTACTGTTCACATAGACCAACAGAATTTGGTTGAGTGGTGGTAATGCATGTTCACTGCTACTCCATTCGCATAAGGTACACAGGAACCTGTTCCTGGATACTTTAAAAGTACCTGGTGTCAAACCCCTCCAATGATCATACACCGTTCACCTACCCTTTGGTAAACCAATAAATGCTGTTAGTGGGACTTCCCTCTCAATGTCGGTGGCAAGCATTGTCTGACATACGCTCTAATACATGGAATATGTAGTACTACCAGTTGCTTTGTAGGAGCTGACTGCTTGTGCCCTAAATCATGACATATGTGCTTTTATTAGCCGTGTGGTAGCTGTAATGTGCTGGTTTCAGTGCTTAAAGAAAAACACTGTACATTATGTAATAGATGCTAGCTCAAGAGTTGACTAAATGCTAATTAGTGCTTTCATTGGTTAACGAAGGCTTCCAGCATTCTTAACAACCTCAGTCATGTTTGGCTGCAGTTATTGACCTCTTAAAGAGGCATTATCCACTTGAGCAAGAAGAATTAATCATTTTGTGTCCATGTGTAGGAAGTATGCATTAGTGAGGAATAGCTGTTATCTTCACCCGATATGGATGGCTGCAGAAAACATTATTCACAAGGAGCTGAGACCACTTGTGTTGTTTTGCCTCTGGCTCAAAATCACATTGATGGGAAAAATCTACATTCTCGATTAGCACATGTTGCATTTACATGGTGAGCCTACACATACAGCATAGTTTGTTAATTCACACATTATTACAAGAGATGTTAAGGCAGAAAGTATCTTGTAGGCAGAACTTAGCATGTGTCACAGGGAATACAATAGATTGTTATATTATTAACAACTTGACTAGTATTTCATTATATAAGGTTTGTCACTTGGCTACATAATAAAGACATGCACTTGTCACTTGTGTTGGGCCTTGTATGTCACCTGTAGCACAGTTTTTCATACAATTTACTGCAGATATGTCAATTTGTTTTGATTTTTTGCTGGTTTCTCTGATTTAGATTCAGCCTCATTGACTCTTATTATGATCGTTCCTTAGATTTTCATCCTGTCTTTCACGAAGGATCATTCCATACTAATACATGAAATCTTACTATCTTGATCCTCTTGACAGATCTTTCAACACTCCAGTCTTTTAAAGAAAAGTTTATTGAGTATGTTTTATACAATAATCTTTAGTCTGTCTTTTTAATATAGTAAAATGTTTAGAATTGAGAGTCTTCAGTGGTTGATACCTTTTAACACGGTACCAAGATATATTTCTTTCCTGTATTTTAATATAGTAGTCATTTAACCCCTTTCCGACATTGGGCGAAATAGTACACTGATGTTGGACTCCCTCCCCTTGATGTGGGTTCCGGCGCTGAACCCTCATCTTTCTGGTACATGTCAACTGTTTTGAACAGCTGACATGTGCCTCTAACAGCCATGGGTGGAATCGTGATCCAACCACGGCTGTTAACGAGTTAAATGCCGCTGTCAAACTCTGACTGCGGCATTTAACGCATGCTTCCGGCAAGCGCACTGGAAATCTCACCCATCAGTGACCCCGTCACGTGATCACAGGTCACCAATTGTTGGCATGACAGCCAGAGGTCTCCAGCAGACGTTTATGGTTGTCACTGCCGGATTGCTATGAGCGCCGCCCTGTGGTTGGCAGTCACAGCAAGTCAGCAATTCTGCTACATAAAGGCGATCTGATCATTGCCTGTATGTAGCAGAGCCAATTGGATTATGACAGCTTGTAGTCTCCCATGGAGACTATTAAAGCATGCTAAAAGTAAAAAATTAGTTTTAAAAATATTAAAAAAATAAAAAATTATAAAAGTTCAAATCACCCCCCTTTCACCCGATTCAAAATAAAACAATAAAAAAAAAAATACACATATTTGGTATCGCCTCATTCAAAATTGTTTAATCTATCCATTCAAAAAAAGAATTAACCTGATCACTAAACGGCTTAACGAGAAAAAAGTTAAAACGTCAGAATTACGTTATTTTGGTCGCTGCAACATTGCATTAAAATGTAATAACGGGCGATCAAAAGATCAAATCTGCACCAATATGGTATCTTTAAATACGCCAGCTCGGCACGCAAAACATAAGCCCTCACCCAACCTGAGATCAAGAAAAGTGGAGACGCTACGAATATCGGAAAATGACGCAATTTTCATATTTTTAACAAACTTTAGACCTTTTTTTTCACCACTTAAATAAAAAAGAACCTATACATGTTTGGTGCCTATGAACTCATAATGATCCGGAGAATCATAGTGGCTGGTCAGTTTTAGCATTTAGTGAACATGGTAAAAATAAACAAAGAAAAACACTGTGGGATTGCAACTTTTTTTGCAATTTCACAGCACTATTTTTCCCCCATTTTCGAGTACATGACCATTAAAAACCAATGGTGTCATTCAAAAGTACAACTTGTCCAGCAAAAATAAGCCCACACATGGCCATTTTTACCCCCAAAAAAAGTTATGGCTGTGGGAAGAAGGGGAGCAAAAAATTAAAATGCAAAACCAAAACTACCTCTGGTCATTAAGGTATTAATAGCTGTTATAGCTTGTGCTATGTTCCTGTGCTCCATTACTATTGGGTTGGTAATATGGCAGTTATTCCATACTTTTTAGCAAATATGCTTTATATGTTTTGAGATGTGTACTGCAAGTTTTCTGCAAGTTTGCTGCAAATGATTACTAGGTGATAGATCTGCATAGGTAATCATACAATAATTTCCACAATTCTTGCAGTTGTGTTTTGCTGGAGCGTCTTTTAGTGTCTTGGTTGCTAGACCATAGTCTATTTGTAACTTTTCCCACCATAGCTTTTAAATTGAAATAAGATTTATTTATAAATTTGACTCACTCATAAAGCACAATCATATTACACAGCCCTTTACAGGCATCATCACTGTCCTCATTGGCGTTTCACTAGGGTTGAGCGAAACGGGTCGTTCATTTTCATAAGTCGCCGACTTTTGGCAAAGTCGGCGTCTCATGAAACCCGACCCGATCCCTGTGTGGGGTCGGCCATGCGGTACGCGATCTAGGCGCGAAAGTCGCGTTTCGTGTGACGCGTTTAGCGCCATTTTTGCAGCCAATGAAGGAGCGGTAGAATGCTGACGTAGGTGTTAGGGGGCGTGCACAAGAACAGGCATTTTTTTTCGCGTGCATTACAGCGATGTGCAAAGTGTAAAATGAGCGTTCTGGGAGCGATGTGGGAGAGAGAGAGAGAGAGAGAGATTTAAAAAATAATATTTAAAAAAATTCTTCATTGGGTTTCGTGTTTCGGCTGAAACCCGACTTTTCACGGTGGTTGGCCGATTACACTCGACTCGACTTTTAAGACAGTCGGGTTTCACAAAACCCGACTCGACCCTAAAAAACTATAGGTCGCTCAACCCTAGCGTTCACAATCTAAATTCCCTATCAGTATGTCTTTCAAATGTGGGCAAAAACCGGAGTACCCGGAGGAAATCCATGCAAACACGGGGAGAACATACAAACTCCTTACAAATGTTGCCCTTGGTGGGATTTGAACCCAGGACCCCAGTACTGCAAGTCTGCAGTTCAGAAAAAAGGAAAAAGTATATGTTGATCTCACCTCTCGTGGCAAATGATGCAAAATTACAACAGTGCTGCACAAGAATATGTGGCTGGAATTATTTTTTGAGGTGTCCATTAATTCAAATGTCTATTCCCATAAATCATTTTAAAAAGTATGTGTCATCGCCTATTCTAAATGACATAGAGCTGATTTTAAAATCGCCTTCAAGAAGCCTTCAAAATAAAAAGGACTGTTCCCTCCTCAGCTACACGGAAATATATATATATATATATATATATATATATATATATATATATAATTTTTAACTCATGTTGTTCAATGGAAAGGACATGGTTACAATTGAAGAATACTGAAATAGATTACATAAAAATAATGCTTTTAAGGATATTGGATGATTTTGACTGGTTTATGGATCCGAATAGTCAATACTCTGTTGACATTAAACCAAATTGCCTTAATAGTACCATAGCTTTTAGCTTGCAAATAAAGAATTATTCTGGCTATATCTATTACTAGCTGTTTCCAGCCAGCTAACGCTCGGCACGCTCACTGCTATCTAATTAATGCTGCTGGTGATTATGCAATTAAATGTACGTTTACCTTGGCTGAAATGGTTGAATTACATAGAAAGGAAGTGCTGCGTGTGGTAATGTGGGGGGAGGAGCCTCGTGTGGTAATGTGTGGGGACGCAGCCTCATGTGGTAATGTGTGGGGACGCAGCCTCATGTGGTAATGTGTGGGGACGGAGCCTCGTGTGGTAATGTGTGGGGACGGAGCCTCGTGTGGTAATGTGGGGGGAGAAGACTCGTGTGGTAATGTGTGGGGACGCAGCCTCATGTGGTAATGTGGAGGGACGTAGCCTCATGTGGTAATGTGTGGGGACGGAGCCTCATGTGGTAATGTGGGTGGATGGAGCCTCGTGTGGTAATGTGTGGGGACAGAGCCTCGTGTGGTAATGTGTGGGGACGGAGCCTAGTGTGGTAATGTGGGGGGCGGGATTATGTGTGGTAATGTGGCGGGGGGCAGGATTATGTGTGGCAATGTGGTGGGGAGCGGGATTATCTGTATTTATGTGGTGGGGGCGGGATTATGTGTGGTGATGTGGTGGAGGGGCAGGATTATCTGTGTTAATGTGGTGGGGGGCAGGATTATCTGTGGAAATGTGGTGGGGGCAGGATTATGTGTGGTGATGTGGTGGAGGGGTGGGATTATGTGTGGCAATGTGGTGGGGGGCGGGATTATGTGTGGTAAATTATTATGTGTGGTGATGTGGTGGAGGGGTGGGATTATGTGTGGTAATGTGGTGGGGGGCGGGATTATGTGTGGTGATTTGGTGGGGGACAGGATTATCTGTCGTAATGTGGTGGGGCGGGATTATGTGTGGTGATGTGGTGGAGGGGTGAGATTATGTGTGGTGATGTGGGGGCGAGATTATGTGTGGTAATGTTGTGGGGGCAGGATTATCTGTGGTAATGTGGTGGGGGCAAGATTATCTGTGGTAATGTGGTGGGGGTGGGATTATCTGTGGTAATGTGGTGGGGGTGGGATTATCTGTGGTGTGATAATTTGGTGGGGGAGCGGGATTATCTGTAGTAATGTGGTGGGAAGGCCGGATTATGTGTGATATTGTGGTGGGGGGCGGGATTATCTGTGGTAATGTGATGGGGGGCAGGATTATGTGTGGTGATGTGGTGGGGGCGAGATTATGTGTGGTAATGTTGTGGGGGGCGGCATTATCTGTGGTAATGTGGTGGGCGTGGGATTATCTGTGGTAATGTGGTGTGGGGCGGGATTATGTGTGGTAATGTGGTGGGGGGCTGGATTATGTGTGATAATGTGGTGGGGGGCGGGATTATGTGTGGTGATGTGGTGGGGGTGGGATTATGTGTGGTCATGTGGTGTTGGGGCAGGATTATGTGTGGTGATGTGGTGGGGGGCGGGATTATGTGTGGTGATTTGGTGGGGGACAGGATTATCTGTCGTAATGTGGTGGGGCGGGATTATGTGTGGTGATGTGGTGGAGGGGTGAGATTATGTGTGGTGATGTGGGGGCGAGATTATGTGTGGTAATGTTGTGGGGGCAGGATTATCTGTGGTAATGTGGTGGGGGCAAGATTATCTGTGGTAATGTGGTGGGGGTGGGATTATCTGTGGTAATGTGGTGGGGGTGGGATTATCTGTGGTAATGTGGTGTGGGGCGGGATTATGTGTGGTGATGCGGTGGAGGGGTGGGATTATGTGTGGCAATGTGGTGGGGGGTGGGATTATCTGTATTTATGTGGTGGGGGCGGGATTATGTGTGGTGATGTGGTGGAGGGGCATGATGATCTGTGTTAATGTGGTGGGGGGCAGGATTATCTGTGGAAATGTGGTGGGGGCAGGATTATGTGTGGTGATGTGGTGGAGGGGTGGGATTATGTGTGGCAATGTGGTGGGGGGGCGGGATTATGTGTGGTAAATTATTATGTGTGGTGATGTGGTGGAGGGGTGGGATTATGTGTGGTAATGTGGTGGGGGGCGGGATTATGTGTGGTGATTTGGTGGGGGACAGGATTATCTGTCGTAATGTGGTGGGGCGGGATTATGTGTGGTGATGTGGTGGAGGGGTGAGATTATGTGTGGTGATGTGGGGGCGAGATTATGTGTGGTAATGTTGTGGGGGCAGGATTATCTGTGGTAATGTGGTGGGGGTGGGATTATCTGTGGTAATGTGGTGGGGGTGGGATTATCTGTGGTGTGATAATTTGGTGGGGTAGCGGGAATATCTGTGGTAATGTGGTGGGAAGGCCGGATTATGTGTGATATTGTGGTGGGGGGCGGGATTATCTGTGGTAATGTGATGGGGGGCAGGATTATGTGTGGTGATGTGGTGGGGGCGAGATTATGTGTGGTAATGTTGTGGGGGTGGCATTATCTGTGGTAATGTGGTGGGCGTGGGATTATCTGTGGTAATGTGGTGTGGGGTGGGATTATGTGTGGTGATGTGGTGGGGTGCGGGATTATGTGTGGTGATTTGGTGGGGGACAGGATTATCTGTCGTAATGTGGTGGGGCGGGATTATGTGTGGTGATGTGGTGGAGGGGTGAGATTATGTGTGGTGATGTGGGGGCGAGATTATGTGTGGTAATGTTGTGGGGGCAGGATTATCTGTGGTAATGTGGTGGGGGCAAGATTATCTGTGGTAATGTGGTGGGGGTGGGATTATCTGTGGTAATGTGGTGGGGGTGGGATTATCTGTGGTAATGTGGTGTGGGGCGGGATTATGTGTGGTGATGTGGTGGAGGGGTGGGATTATGTGTGGCAATGTGGTGGGGGGTGGGATTATGTGTGGTAATGTGGTGGGGGCGGTATTATGTGTGCTGATGTAGTGGGGGGGCGGGATTATGTGTGGTGATGTGGTGGGGGGCGGGATTATGTGTGGGAATGTGGTGGGGGGCAGGATTATGTGTGTGGGGGGCGGGATTGTGTGGTGATGTGGTGGGGACAGGATTATCTGTGGTAATGTGGGTGGCGGGATTATGTGTGGTGATGTGGTAGGGGGGTGGGATTATGTGTTGTGATGTGGAAGGTGGGGGATTATCTGAAAAAATGTGGTGGGAGGCGGGATTATGTGTGGTGATGTGGTGGGGGGCGGGATTATGTGTGGTGATGTGGGATGTGGTGGGGGTGGGATTATGTGTGGTGATGTGGTGGGGGGTGGGATTATGTGTGGTGATGTGGTGGGGGCGGGATTTTGTGTGGTAATGGCGTGGGGGGTGGGATTATTTGTGGTGATGTGTTGGGGGCAGGATTATGTGTGGTGAATTTTTTGGGGGCGGGATTATGCCTGGTGATGTGTTGGGGGTGGGATTATGTGTGGTGATTTGGGGGCGGGATTATGTGTGGTGATATGGTGGGCGGGATTATGTGTGGTGATGTGTTTGGGGTGGGATTATGCGTGTTGATGTGTTTGGTGGCAGGATTATGTGTGGTGATGTGGGGGGCGGGATTATGTGTGGTGATGTGGTGGGGGTGTGGGATTTTGTGTGGTGATGTGGTGCGGATTGTGTGTGGTAGTGTGGTGGGGGGAGGATTGTGTGTGGTGATGTGGTGGGGGCGGGATTGTGTGTGGTAATGGGGTGGGGGGTGGGATTATCTGTGGTAATGTGGTGGGCGTGGGATTATCTGTGGTAATGTGGTGTGGGGCGGGATTATGTGTGGTAATGTGGTGGGGGGCTGGATTATGTGTGATAATGTGGTGGGGGGCGGGATTATGTGTGGTGATGTGGTGGGGGTGGGATTATGTGTGGTCATGTGGTGTTGGGGCAGGATTATGTGTGGTGATGTGGTGGGGGGCGGGATTATGTGTGGTGATTTGGTGGGGGACAGGATTATCTGTCGTAATGTGGTGGGGCGGGATTATGTGTGGTGATGTGGTGGAGGGGTGAGATTATGTGTGGTGATGTGGGGGCGAGATTATGTGTGGTAATGTTGTGGGGGCAGGATTATCTGTGGTAATGTGGTGGGGGCAAGATTATCTGTGGTAATGTGGTGGGGGTGGGATTATCTGTGGTAATGTGGTGGGGGTGGGATTATCTGTGGTAATGTGGTGTGGGGCGGGATTATGTGTGGTGATGTGGTGGAGGGGTGGGATTATGTGTGGCAATGTGGTGGGGGGTGGGATTATCTGTATTTATGTGGTGGGGGCGGGATTATGTGTGGTGATGTGGTGGAGGGGCAGGATTATCTGTGTTAATGTGGTGGGGGGCAGGATTATCTGTGGAAATGTGGTGGGGGCAAGATTATCTGTGGTAATGTGGTGGGGGTGGGATTATCTGTGGTAATGTGGTGGGGGTGGGATTATCTGTGGTAATGTGGTGTGGGGCGGGATTATGTGTGGTGATGTGGTGGAGGGGTGGGATTATGTGTGGCAATGTGGTGGGGGGTGGGATTATGTGTGGTAATGTGGTGGGGGCGGTATTATGTGTGCTGATGTAGTGGGGGGGCGGGATTATGTGTGGTGATGTGGTGGGGGGCGGGATTATGTGTGGGAATGTGGTGGGGGGCAGGATTAGGTGTGTGGGGGGCGGGATTGTGTGGTGATGTGGTGGGGACAGGATTATCTGTGGTAATGTGGGTGGCGGGATTATGTGTGGTGATGTGGTAGGGGGGTGGGATTATGTGTTGTGATGTGGAAGGTGGGGGATTATCTGAAAAAATGTGGTGGGAGGCGGGATTATGTGTGGTGATGTGGTGGGGGGCGGGATTATGTGTGGTGATGTGGGATGTGGTGGGGGTGGGATTATGTGTGGTGATGTGGTGGGGGGTGGGATTATGTGTGGTGATGTGGTGGGGGCGGGATTTTGTGTGGTAATGGCGTGGGGGGTGGGATTATTTGTGGTGATGTGTTGGGGGCAGGATTATGTGTGGTGAATTTTTTGGGGGCGGGATTATGCCTGGTGATGTGTTGGGGGTGGGATTATGTGTGGTGATTTGGGGGCGGGATTATGTGTGGTGATATGGTGGGCGGGATTATGTGTGGTGATGTGTTTGGGGTGGGATTATGCGTGTTGATGTGTTTGGTGGCAGGATTATGTGTGGTGATGTGGGGGGCGGGATTATGTGTGGTGATGTGGTGGGGGTGTGGGATTTTGTGTGGTGATGTGGTGCGGATTGTGTGTGGTAGTGTGGTGGGGGGAGGATTGTGTGTGGTGATGTGGTGGGGGCGGGATTGTGTGTGGTAATGGGGTGGGGGGTGGGATTGTGTGTGGTGATGTGGTGGGGGTGGAGCTACTGTGAAGGGGTTGGGATTAGCGAGTATGATATGGTGGGGGGCGGGATTATGTGTGGTGATGTGGTGAGGGGCGGGATTTTGTGTGGTAATGGGGTGGAAGGGCGGGATTATGTTAGTAGGTGTTAGTAGGTGTCTAATGACCTACTAACAGCTAAATCTAATGGTAATTACTCCATGCTAATTCTCTTGGATCTCTCTGCAGCATTCGATACTGTGGATCATCAGCTCCTCCTCACTATGCTCCACTCCATCGGCCTCAAGGACACCGTTCTCTCCTGGTTCTCCTCCTATCTCTCTGACCGATCCTTCACTGTTTGTTTTGCTGCTTCCTCCTCCTCTCACCTTCCCCTTAGGGTACTGTCACACTCTGCAACTTTCCAATGATCACGACCAGCGATACGACCTGGCCGTGATCGTTGGAAAGTCGTTGTGTGGTCGCTGGGGAGCTGTCACACAGACCGCTCTCCAGCGACCAACGATGCCGAAGGCCCCGGGTAACCAGGGTAAACATCGGGTTACTAAGCGCAGGGCCGTGCTAAGTAACCCGATGTTTACCCTGGTTACCATCGTAAAAGTAAAAAACAAACAATCAGTACATACTCACATTCCGGTGTCCGTCAGGGTCCCTCGCAGTCTGCTTCCCGCTCTGACTGAGTGCCGCCGTAAAGTGAAAGCAGATCACAGCGGTGACTTCACCACTGTGCTCTGCTTACTTTACGGCTGGCAGTCAGTCAGAGCGGGAAGCAGACTGCGAGGGACCCTGACGGACACCGGAATGTGAGTATGTACTGATTGTTTGTTTTTTACTTTTACGATGGTAACCAGGGTAAACATCGGGTTACTTAGCACGGCCCTGCGCTTAGTAACCCGATGTGTACCCTGGTTACAAGGGAACGCATCGTTGGATCGGTGTCACCCACACCGATCCAACGATGACAGCGGGAGATCCAGCGACGAAAGAAAGTTCCAAACAATCTGCTACGACGTACGATTCTCAGCAGGGTCCCTGATCGCTGCTGCATGTCAGACACAGCGATATCGTATGGATATCACTGGAACGTCACAGATCGTACCGTCGTAGTGACAAAAGTGCCACTGTGAGACAGTACCCTTACTGTTGAGGTTCCTCAAGGATCAGTCCTAGGCCCCCTCCTCTTCTCTTTGTATACTGCCCCTATTGGACAAACAATCAGTAGATTTGGTTTCCAGTACCATCTCTATGCTGACGACACCCAATTATACACCTCTTCTCCTGTTATCACGCTGACCTTTTTAGAAAACACCAGTGATAGTCTTACCACTGTCTCTAACATCATGTCCTCCCTCTATCTGAAACTGAACCTGTCAAAAACTGAACTCCTAGTGTTCTCTCCCTCTACTAACCTACCTTTGCCTGACATTGCCATCTCCGTGTGCGGTTCCACCATTACTCCAAAGCAACATGCCCGCTGCCTTGGGGTCATCCTTGATTCCGAGCTTTCATTCACCCCCCACATCCGATCACTGGCTCGCTCTTCTTATCTGCATCTCAAAAATATTTCTAGAATTCGCCCTTTTCTTACTTTCGACTCTGCAAAAACTCTTACTGTTTCACTTATTCATTCTCGTCTGGACTATTGTAACTCTCTACTAATCGGCCTCCCTCTTACCAAACTCTCCCCGCTCCAATCTGTCCTGAATGCTGCAGCCAGGATCATATTCCTCACCAACCATTACACCGATGCCTCTACCTTGTGCCAGTCATTACACTGGCTACCCATCCACTCCAGAATCCAGTACAAAACTACTACCCTCATCCACAAAGCACTCCATGGCTCAGCACCACCCTACATCTCATCTCTGGTCTCAGTCTACCACCCTACCCGTGCCCTCTGCTCCGCTAATGACCTCAGGTTAGCATCCTCAATAATCAGAACCTCCCACTCCCGTCTCCAAGACTTTACATGTGCTGCGCCGATTCTTTGGAATGCACTACCCAGGTTAATATGATTAATTTCCAATCTCCACAGTTTTAAGTGTGCCCTAAAAACTCATTTGTTCAGATTGGCCTACCGCCTCAATGCATTAACCTAACTATCCCTGTGTGGCCTATTAAAATAAAAAAAAAATAAAAAAACATAATCAGGTTCCTCGCATCATGTTCTCGTACACTTTATGCAGTTAATAGCACTGTGTCTGTACTGCTACACACTTAGGCAGTTAACTGGTTCATGCAGCTTTACATTAACACCCGAGCCTTACACAACGGCTGGTCCAAATAATTAAAGCAATTGTTACCATCCACGTCTCGTGTCTCCCCTTTTCCTCATAGTTTGTAAGCTTGCGAGCAGGGCCCTCATTCCTCCTGGTATCTATTTTGAACTGTGATTTCTGTTATGCTGTAATGTCTATTGTCTGTACAAGTCCCCTCTATAATTTGTAAAGCGCTGCGGAATATGTTGGCGCTATATAAATACAAATAATTATTATTATGTGTGGTAATGGGGTGGGGGGCGGGATTATGTGTGGTGATGTGGTGGGTGGGATTATGTTTGGTAATGTGGTGGGGGGCAGGATTGTGTGTGGTAATGTGGTGGGGGGCGGGATTGTGTGTGGTAATGTGGTTGGGGCAGGATTCTGTGTGGTGATGAGGTGGGGGGCGGAGCTACTGTGCAGGGGGCGGGATTAGCAAGTAGTCACAATGCCTGTTATACACTGTGTTCCAAATTATTATTATTTTCAAATAAACTCGTGGATGGTATTGTGTCTCAGGGCTCAATGGATCACTGAAATCAATCTTAAACACATGTGATAATTGGTTTTCCAGGTGATTCTAATTAAAGGAAAACTACTTAAAGATGATGTTCCACATTATTAAGCGGGTTACAGTTTTCAAGTAACATGGGAAAGAAAAAGGATCTCTCTGCTGCTGAAAAGCATCAAATAGTGCAATGCCTTGGTGAAGGGATGAAAACATTAGAAATTTTCCAAAAACATAAGCGTGATCATCGTACTGTTAAGAGATTTGTGGCTGTATCTGAGCATAAATGTGTTTGTGCTGATAAAGGCATAATGAGGAAGATTTCTGCCAGGCAAGTTCATCGGATTAAGAGAGCAGCTGCTAAAAAGCCATTACAAAGCAGCAAACAGATATTTGAAGCTGCTGGTGCCTCTGGAGTCCCTCGAACCTCAAGGTGTAGGCTTCTTCAACGGCTTGCTGTGGTGCATAAACCTACTATTCGGCCACCCTTAAACAGTGTTCACAAGCAGAAATGATTGTATTGGGCCCACACATACATAAAGATTAATTTCCAAACAGTCTTGTTTACTGATAAGTGTTGAGCAACCCTAGATGGTCCAGATGGATGGAGTAGTGGATGGTTGGCGGATGGCCACCATGTCCCAACAAGGCTGCAACGTCAGCGAGGAGGTGGAGTCATGTTTTGGGCCAGAATCATGGGAAACAGCTGGTAAGGCCCTTTAAGGTTCCTGAAGGTGTGAAAATGACCTCTGCAAAGTATATAGAGTTTCTGACTGACAACTTTCTTCTATGGTCTAAAAAGCAGAAACGTGCCTTCAGGAGCAAAATCATCTTCATGCATGACAATGCACCATCTCATGCTGCAAAGAATACCTCTGAGTCATTGGCTGCTATGGGCATAAAAGGAGATAAACTCATGGTGTGGCCACCATGTTCCCCTGACCTCAACCCTATAGAGAACCTTTAGAGGATCATCAAGCAAAAGATCTATGAGGGTGGGAGGCAGTTCACATCCAAACAGCAGCTCTGGGAGGCTATTCCAACTTCATGCAAAGAAATACAAGCAGAAACTCTCCAAAAACTCACAAGTTCAATGGATGCAAGAATTGTGAAGGTGACATCAAAGAAGAGTCCTATGTCAACATGTAACTTGGCCTGTTGGGATGTTTTGGCGTTAAATAGCTTTTTTGTTCAGTGAATGTGACCTCCTAATCCAAATTCCACAAATGAGCATTTTCAGTTCTTTAAAACATATCAAATGTTTAGAAATTCTACTGTGCATAATAATTTGGAACAGTGCATTTTGAGTTTTTAATTCATTTTGGAGATTATACTGTTATCATTGGGAGGTTTCTTCAATAAAATTTGATGTATAATCTAACGGGTGATGTGATGACTTTTATTAGACTGACTGTCATTTGCACCGACCATTTAGGAAAATCTGATAAAAATGTAATTTGCATAATAATTTGGAACATAGTGTATATATAGATAGTGTCATTATTAGTGTTGAACATTCTGATACTGCAAATATCGGGTATCGGCCGATACTCGCTGTATCGGAATTCCGATACCGAGTTCCGATATTTTTGCGATATCGGAAATCGGAATCGGAAGTTCCTGTAGTGCAATTATGCACTATAATGGAGTGTGGGCGGTGCGTGGGCGGAGACTGCGTGTGTGTGTGCGGGCGGTGTCTGTGCGTGACCGTTGGGCTCTGTGATTGTGTGCCGGGGCTCTGTGGTTGTGTGCAGGGGCTCTGTGGTTGTGTGCCGGGGCTCTGTGCTTGTGAGCCGGGGCTCTGTGCTTGTGTTCCGGGGCTCTGTGCTTGTGTGCTGGGGCTCTGTGCGGGCTGCCGTGGCTCTGTGCGGGCTGCCGTGGCTCTGTGTGGGCTGTGGGGCTCTGTGTGGGCTGCCGTGGCTCTGAGCTGGCTGCCGTACCTCTGTGCGGGCTGCTGTGCCTCTGTGTGGGCTGTTGTGCCTCTGTGCGTGTGTGCTGGGGCTCTCTGCGTGTGTGCAGGCGTAGTCCGATGGGACTACAAGTCCCATCGGGCTATGCCTGCTACACTGACAGTGATTGACACATTAGCCAATGATGGGACAGTAGTAGTCCCATCATCCGGTTAATGTGTTGAATGAAAAAAAATACTCCACACATACTCCATGCATACTACATACATACTACATACATGCATACATACATACTACATACATGCATACTACATACATACTACATACATGCTACATACATACACACTACATACATACAACATACTACATACATACATACTACATACATACGCACTACATACATACTACATACATACTGCATACATACATACTGCATACTACATGCATACTACATACATACGTACTGCATACATACTACATACATACATACATACTACATACATACTTACATACATACTACATACATTCTGCATACATACTACATACATACTACATACATACATACATACATACTACATACAGTACATACTACATACATACTACATACAGTACATTCATACATTACATACATATAGACATACAGTACATTAAACATAGATTACATACTCACCATTACTTGTCATTTTGATCCCCGAAGCCAGTGTCAACCTGTAAAAAATATGAAAAAAACAAACAACCAATATACTCCCTGTCCGCAGAAATCCACGAGTGTCCCACGACGATCTCCAGTGGAGAGCAGCAGCATCAGATAATGCGACCGCTCTCTAGGGGCTTCAGAAACACAATGACGGGAGGAAGGTATTCCTCCGCCGCTGTAAAAAAAAAGTCCCTAGTCTGACTTATGGCATTGCTGGGTGATATATTTTCCCAGGCAGCAATTGCCATAAAGTAAGACTTTGAACTTTAGTAACCTCAGTGATGCACTGCAGGACCCATTGTCTCCTGTCAGTGTGTCACTGAGGGTCCTATACAGCAGTGACATCACCCGATGTCACTGTTCTATAGGGGAGATCATCGTGGGACACTCGTTATTAATTGGACTATGGCGGACAGGTAGTATACGGTTTATTATTTTACATTTTTTGCAGGCGCTGAAGTATGGTAAGTATGGTTAAATGAAGAATATTAAAATACTTTTTCCTAATGTATGCGTGTTTTATTAACCCTTTCTTACTATTGGATTAATAATGGATAGGCGTCTTATTGACGCCTCTCCGTTATTAACCCGGCTTAATGTCACCTTACAATAGCAAGGTGACATTACCCCTTATTACCCCATATCCCACCGCTACATATGAGTGGGAAGAGAGGGGTTAAGTGCCGGAATTGGCGCATCTTACAGATGCACCATTTCTGGGGCGGCTGCGGACTGGTATTTGTAGCCGGGGGTGCAATATCCATGGCCCCTCTCTAGGCAATGAATATCAGCCCGCAGCTGTCTGCGTAGCCTTTCTGGCTATAAAATATAGGGGGACCCCACGTCATTTTTTTTGGGGTCCCCCTATTTTAATAGCCAGTAAAGGCTACACAGACAGCTGCGGGCTGATATTCATAGCAGGCTACAAATATTGGTCCCCGGCCATCAGCTTTCCCCCTCTGGCGCAGAAAATTGCATCGGAGCCCACTTTGTTTTTTTTTTAATTCAACGCTCATAAAGGCCTCTTTCACACTTGCGTCGGAACGGATCCGTCGCTATGCGTCGGGCCGACGTACCGACGCACGTTGTGAAATTTGTGCACGACGTGGGCAGCGGATGCAGTTTTTCAACACATCCGCTGCCCATTCTGAAGTCCGGGGAGGAGGGGGCGGAGTTTCTGCCGCGCATGCGAGGTAGAAAATGGCAGACACGACGGACAAGAAAACGTTCACTTGAACATTTTTTTGTACCGACAGTCCGCCAAAACACGACATGTAGTTTTTGGTGCAGTATTTGGTGCAGGTTTTGATGCTCGTTTTTGGTGCAGTTTTTGGTACGGTTTTTGATGCAGTTTTTGGTGCAGTGTTTGGTGCAGTTTTTGATGCTCTTTTTGATGCTGTTTTTGATTCAGTTTTCATGCAGTTTTTGGAAATAAATAAATAAATGGAAAATGTGCATGATTTGAATGGAAACATGCATGAAAAAACGGATTCGGAGGCCGGATTCATCATTTCACATCTCAGTTTCATCCGTTTTTTTGCTGGATCAGTCGCTGTGTGTTTTTTCGCCGGACAGAAAAACCGTTCCTCTGTATGTGTTTTCCGTCCAGCGGAAACAGCTTTTTTGACGGATCCTGCAAAAAATGGATGAAATGTGTGGCCATCAGGCGCAATCCGGCGCTAATACAACTCTATGAGAAAAAAACGGATCTGGGGGAAAAAACGTATCCGGTGGAAAAAAAACGGATCCAGTGGAAAAAACGGATCTGGCAGAAAAAAATGGATCCGGTGGAAAAAACGGATCCGGCAGAAAAAAACGGATCCGGTGGAAAAAAACATATCCGGTGGACAAAAACTGATCTGGCGGACAAAAATGGATCTAGTGGGAAAAAAAACGGATCCGGTGGAAAAAAATGGATCTGGTGGAAAAAAAAACGGATCCGGTGGAAAAAAACGGAACCGGTGGAAAAAAAGGTTCCGTTTTATCCAAAACTCGCCGGATTGTACCTAATGGCAAAAACCTGATGTGTGAAAGTAGCCAGATATATGGATAGATACATCTATGTATCTATAGATATATTTATCTATAAATATATCTATAGATAGATATATCCATAGATATATAATAGAAAGGCCGATGTTTCTAAGACTACTTTCACACTTGCGGTTTTAGCAAAATGGATCCTGCAAATGTGCTCGCAGGAAGCGTTTTTTACCCATAAACTTGTATTAGCGACGGATTGCGACAGATAGCCACATGTTGCGTCCGTCGTGCAATAAATCTGTCGTGTTTTGGCAGACCATCGGCACGAAAAAGCTTTCAAGTGAACATTTTTTTGTCCATCGCGTACGCCACTTTCTACCGTGCATGCGCAGCAGAAACTCCCCCTCCTCCTCCCCGGACTTCAGAATGGGCAGCGGATGCATTGAAAAACTGCATCCACTGCCCACATCGTGCACAAATTTCACAACGTGCGTCGGTACGTCGGCCCGACGCATAGCGACGGACCCGTACCAACGCAAGTGTGAAAGAGGCCGTAATGAATAAAAAAAAAAAAATCGGAAAAAAACAGCGTGGGCTCCAGCTCAATTTTCTGTGCCAGAGGGGGAAAGCCGACTGCCGGGGGCCAATATTTGTAGCTTGCTATGAATATCAGCACACAGCTGTCTGCATAGCCTTTACTGGCTATTAAAATAGGGGGACCCCCCCAAAAAAAAATGACGTGGGGTCCCCCTATATTTTATAGCCAGAAAGGCTACGCAGACAGCTGCGGGCTGATATTCATAGCCTAGAGAGGGGCCATGGATATTAGCCCCCTCCGGCTACAAATACCAGTCCGCAGCCGCCCCAGAAATGGCGCATCTGTAAGATGCACCAATTCCGGCACTTAGCCCCTCTCTTCCCACTCCCGTGTAGCGGTGGGATATGGGGTAATAAGGGATTAATGTCACTTTGCTATTGTAAGGTGACATTAAGCCGGGTTAATAATGGAGAGGCGTCAATAAGACGCCTATCCATTATTAATCCAATAGTAAGAAAGGGTTAATAAAACACGCACACATTAGGAAAAAGTATTTTAATATTCTTCATTTAACCATACTTACCATAATTCAGCGCCTGCAAAAATTGTAAAATAATAAACCATATACTACCTGTCCGCCGTAGTCCAATTAATAACGAGTGTCCCACGACGATCTCCCCTATAGAACAGTGACATCGGGTGATGTCACTGCTGTATAGGACCCTCAGTGACACACTGACAGGAGACAATGGGTCCTGCAGTGCATCACTGAGGTTACTAAAGTTCAAAGTCTTACTTTATGGCAATTGCTGCCTGGGAAAATATCTCACCCAGCAATGCCATAAGTCAGACTAGGGACTTTTTTTTTACAGTGGCGGAGGAATACCTTCCTCCCGTCATTGTGTTTCTGGAGCCCCTAGAGAGCGGTCGCATTATCTGATGCTCCTGCTCTCCACGGGACATCGTCGTGGGACACTCGTGGATTTCTGCGGACAGGGAGTATATAGGTTGTTTGTTTTTTTCATATTTTTTACAGATTGACACTGGCTTCGGGGATCAAAATGACAAGTAATGGTGAGTATGAACTCTATGTTTTATGTACTGTATGTTTATATGTATGTCATGTATGTATGAATGTACTGTATGTACACTATGTTCCAAATTATTATGCAAATTACATTTTTATCGGATTTTCCTAAATGGTTGGTGCAAATGACAGTCAGTCTAATAAAAGTAATCACCCATTAGAGTATAGATCGAATTTTATTGAAGAAACCTCCCAATGATAACAGTATAATCTCCAAAATGAATAAAAACTCAAAATGCACTGTTCCAAATTATTATGCACAGTAGAATTTCTAAACATTTGATATGTTTTAAAGAACTGAAAAGTCTCATTTGTGGAATTTGCAGCATTAGGAGGTCACATTCACTGAACAAAAATGCTATTTAATGCCAAAACATCCTAACAGGCCAAGTTACATGTTATCATAGGACCCCTTCTTT
Organism: Ranitomeya variabilis; assembly: GCF_051348905.1. Classification (NCBI taxonomy): domain Eukaryota; kingdom Metazoa; phylum Chordata; class Amphibia; order Anura; family Dendrobatidae; genus Ranitomeya; species Ranitomeya variabilis. Next base: position 576,406,034 of record NC_135236.1, read on the forward strand.
GATATCACCTTCACAATTCTTGCATCCATTGAACTTGGGAGTTTTTGGAGAGTTTCTGCTTGTATTTCTTTGTATGAAGTCAGAATAGCCCCCCCAGAGTTGCTGTTTTGATGTGAACTACCTCCCACCCTCATAGATCTTTTGCTTTATGATACTCCAAAGGTTCTCTATAGGGTTGAGGTCAGGGGAAGATGGTGGCCACACCATGAGTTTATCTCCTTTTATGCCCATAGCAGCCAATGACTCAGAGGTATTCTTTGCAGCATGAGATGGTGCATTGTCATGCACGAAGATAATTTTGCTCCTGAAGGCACATTTCTGCTTTTTATACCATGGAGGAAAGTTGTCAGTCAGAAACTCTATATACTTTGCAGAGGTCATTTTCACACCTTCAGGAACCTTAAAGGGCCCCACCAGCTGTTTCTCCATGATTCCGGCCCAAAACATGACTCCTCCACCTCCTTGCTGACATTGCAGCCTTGTTGGGACATGGTGGCCATCCACCAATCATCCACTACTCCATCCATCTGGACCATCCAGGGTTGCTCAACACTTATCAGTAAACAAGACTGTTTGGAAATTAATCTTTATGTATGTGTGGGCCCAATACAATCATTTCTGCTTGTGAACACTGTTTAAGGGTGGCCGAATAGTAGGTTTATGCACCACAGCAAGCCTTTGAAGGAGCCTACACCTTGAGGTTCGAGGGACTCCAGAGGCACCAGAGAGATCCTTGTACTGTCCCATGTTACTTGAAAACTGTCCTGCTTAATAATGTGGAACATCATTTTTAAGTAGTTTTCCTTTAATTAGAATCACCTGGAAAACCAATTATCACATGTGTTTAAGATTGATTTCAGTGATCCATTGAGCCCTGAGACACAATACCATCCACGAGTTTATTTGAAAAACAAAACAATTAAATCTTTATGACACTTAAATCCAATTTGCATAATAATTTGGAACACAGTGTAGTATGTATGTAGTTTGTATGAATGTAGTATGTATGTATGTAGTAAGTATGTATTATGTATGTATGTATGTAGTACGTATGTATGTATGTAGTATATATGTATGTAGTATGTATGTAGTATGTATGTATATAGTATGTATGTAGTATGTAGTATGTATGTAGTATGTATGTAGTATGTATATAGTATGTATATATTATGTATGTAATATGTGTATAGTATGTATATAGTATGTATGTATGTAGTATGTATATAGTATGTATGTAGTATGTATGTAGTATGTATGTAGTATGTATGTAGTATGTATGTAGTATGTATATAGTATGTATGTAGTATGTACATAGTATGTATGTAGTATGTATGTAGTATGTTGTATGTATGTATGTAGTGTGTATGTATGTAGTATGTATATAGTATGTATGTAGTATGTATGTATGGAGTATGTATGGAGTATGTATGAAGTTTTTTTTTCATTCAACACATTAGCGGGATGATGGGACTACTACTGTCCCATCATTGGCTAATGTGTCAATCACTGTCAGTGTAGCAGGCATCGTCCAATGGGACTTGTAGTCCCATTGGACGATGCCTGCACACACACACAGACCCCCAGCACGCCGCACAGAGACCCCCGGCACGCCGCACAGAGACCCCCGGCATGCTGCACAGAGACCCCCCACGCCGCACAGAGACCCCCCATGCCACATAGAGCCTGGGCAGCCCACATACAGCCCCGGCACACCGCATAGAGCCCTGGCAGCCCACATACAGCCCCAGCACGCCGCATAGTGCCCGGCAGCCCACATACAGCCCCAGCATGCCACATAAAGCCCGGACAGGCCCGCATACAGCCCCGGCAGGCAGGTACACATCCCTGGCAGGCCCGCACAGAACCCGCCCGCACACACAGACACTCACAGTGTCCGTCCATGCACTGCCCACGCACCGCCCACACTCTTCCCCCCTCCGGAACAGCATTTAGAAGGACAGAAAGGGCTTAATTACGTTCCGATATTTGTGTCCCATTGACTTGCATTGGTATCGGGTATTGGTATTGGCAATATCTGATATTTTTTGGTTATCGGCCGATCCAATCCGATACCGATACTTTTGAATATCATAAGGTATCGCTCAACTCTACGTAGTCATTGTAGATGTTTTGATACAATTCAGTACAATTAATATTGGTAGATAGATTGACTAATCATGAATAATGCAATTATAGCACAGAGAAAGCATTGTTCCTTGCCTTTTTGTTTTGTATTCTGACTAGTTTTAGTTGAATGACAGAATAAAGATTTCATTGTATTTTTCAGGAGATTATAATCTAGTTTGGTTGTTGGATGCCATGATATGGTCAGATTTATATCACGTTTTGTTCCTCTAGGACAGGGGTGGGGAACCTCAGGCCCCAGGGCCATTTACGGCCATTGATGACTTTTTATCAGGCCCCGAGCAGATTCTCAGGGACCGCATTCTTGGACAGGGAGGTGTATTTTGATTACAACCAGCTCATTAATTTCTTCTTGCTCTGTTAGCACACACGCACAGTTTTCACTACTGAACACTGTAGGGCATGCAATGAAAGACTAAGTCCTGAAACCAGTGCCAGAGTCAGGATGCACTTTGGGGCTGAGTTTGTATGCCCCCCGAAGGATGGTATAAATATCCAAAAGGCCCTTGGCAGAAAAAAAGATTCCCCTCCCCTGCTGAAGGCTACAAATCTGTGCTCTAGAAAATGATGTTAGGGTCAAATCATAGTTGGGTGTTTTGTGATAAAGAATGTCTAGTTTCACACTTGAACAAATAATTGCCCTTTCATATGTCAAAAGTTACATCCCAATGTTAAAACAACTGCTGCTTAGGCAACTTGATCAGAAGTGGGAGCCTGGCTGGTGTGGAAGTACATTTCATGGAAGCTCTCGACAACCTCTTGAACACTGACGATTGCAATAGCTATAGGGAGCAGAATAGAGGTCGGGGTTCTCTTTGTTACAACCCTATCTGAGCACTGTTATGTGCAAGCTTAAAGTATGCGCATAACAATATCTGCCAGGTAACTTTTATAGTGAAAATTTATAGACAAAAGTTCAAGATGGAAAAAATGCAAATACCTCAATTTCTTTATAAGAAATGTCATAGAACAGTAAAAGCTATCTATACACCGGTAATTTGTATTCCGATATTCTTACCAATATGTGGAATACAATTAAAGGGAACCTGTCACCCCCAAAATGGCTGGTGAGGTAAGCTCACCGGCATCAGGGGCTTATCTACAGCATTCTGTAATGCTGTAGATAAGCCCCCGATGTTACCTGAAAGAGGAGAAAAAGACGTTAGATTATACTCACCCAGGGGCGGTCCCGGTCCGGTCGGATGGGTGTCTCCGGTCCGCTCCGGCGCCTCCCATCTTCGTTCCATGACGTCCTCTTCGGGTCTTTACGCCGCGGCTCCGGCGCAGGCGTTCTTTGTCTGCCCTGTTGAGGGCAGAGCAAAGTACTGCAGTGCGCAGCCGCTGGAAAGGTCAGAGAGGCCCGGCGCCTTCGCACTGCAGTACTTTGCTCTGCCCTCAACAGGGCAGACAAAGTGCGCCTGCGCCAGAGCCACGGCGTAAAGACCCGAAGAGGACGTCATGGAACGAAGATGGGAGGCGCCGGAGCGTACCAGAGACACCCATCTGACCAGACCGCAGCGGGACCGCCCCTGGGTGAGTATAATCTAACGTCTTTTTCTCCTCTTTCAGGTAACATCGGGGGCTTATCTACAGCACTACAGAATGCTGTAGATAAGCCCCTGATGCCGGTGAGCTTACCTCACCAGCCATTTTGGGGGTGACAGGTTCCCTTTAACATAGGGTAGAGGATTTATCAAGGTCAGTACATGGCTTGTTGATGAATCTGATAAAAGGGAAAAATAAAGCTAGGTCACACTTGGCATTATTTTTCTGGCTTTTTTTTATAAATAGTCACGTATATAAAACTTACAATAGGGGACCAAATTGTTGTACAAATCCTGCATGTTCCCATCTTTTTCTGATATCTAACGAAAGAACACATTAATGAGAAAATAAAGCATAATCTACTTAACCCAATTACTAGTGTAAAATATTGTAAAAGTGTTTTAAAATTAATCTAGTATATATTAAGTTGATAGATTAACCTTAATATGCAGAGTTAACTAGGCTCCATTAAGGGTTTACTTGGACGGTAAATGTATTTTATACTAAATAATTTAATGTTAATGATAAACACATTTTGCTTACCATCTAAAGAGCAGGGAAGTTATAATTAAACAGTAATAAAGCACCGCATATTAGGGAAGCATCACCATTATGCCATTATGCTGCAATTATAATGCTAAATACCTGTGTTTTAGAACTGCCTATTGCTATGAGAATAGAACATGTTAATCTGTAATTATAAATAGTAATGTATAATTGGTTCAATTGCAATATTGCTACATTTCGGATTTAGTCGAACAATGTGATCATTACACCACTACTTTTGCTACCAAGTTTCAGTGGAGGTGTCACAATGAAAATTAATTGCGATATTCCATAATATTAACTGCACCCTAATTGTAAAAGTTTTGAAATATAATTACTATGAAAACGAATGCGACAAGGAACATTAAGTGTAATTAGTATTAAAGAAAGAAAAGAAAAACCTGTTAGGAGCTTGTTATTGTCTCATAAGGTAGCTTCAAATTATCTGGATGTGGAACACTTTCATCCAGTTTTACTATAATTTTCATTATTAACACACACTGTAATAAATTTATTTGACATTGCCCACACCTGCCAACGCAGCAGGAGATCACTTGTAATATGCGCTGCCTCTGGGTTTCCCATAGAAACCATTAAGACGTTCATGGGAATCTTGTTGTAAAGCAAAAAATGAGGAGTGTGTGCTGCACAAACCAGGCTGTGTTCTGCCTGCTCCATGTTTAAACATTTAGTTAATGCCTGCTTCTCCCCTATTGTGTGGATTGATGTTCTGTTAACCTCAGAAAAAGTAACTGTAACATTTCAGCACTTGGACAGCACTTTTACCGTCACTGTCATTACTGGTGTACTGCTAGTTATTTAAAAAAAAAAAATCTCTGTAAATGTTTTTCTTGCTTCTTGGTCATGATTCAGTGTAGAACATAAATTGTATGTACAGTGGCATGTAAATGTTTGGACATGCCTGGCTAAAACTACTGTTATTGTGAATAGTTAAGCAAGTTGAAGATTAAATGATCTCTAAAAAGCCTAAAGTTAAAGATTACCTTTGTATTTTAAGTAAAAAAAATGTCTTTTTTTTTTTCATTTTAAAAATTACAGAAAGGAAAAAAAGGCCGATGCAAAAGGGTAGGTGATGCAAATTTCCCAGCTTTATGGAAACTCAACCTCCTATAACCTTGTGCCAAAAAACAGCAGCCATGGTTTCTTTCAATCAGCTTCCTAGTACTCTGAAAATGAAAATGGTGGAGGCTCACAAAGCAGAAGAAGGCTATAAAAAGATAGCAAAGCGTTTTCAAATTGCCCTTTCCTCAGTTCAAAATGTAGTGAAGAAATGGCAGTTAACAGGAACAGTGGAAGTCAAGATAAGGTCAGGAAAACCAAACATTTCAGTGAGAGCTGCTTGCAGGATTGCTAGAGAGGCAAATGAAAACCCCTGCTTGACTGAAAAATATATTCTGAAAGATTAGCAGACTCTGGAATTGAGGTACATTGTTCTACTGTTTAGAGATACCTGCACAAATATGGCCTTTATGGAACAGTCATCAGAATAAAACCTCTACTGAGTCCTCACCATAAAATTCAGCATCAGAAGTATGCAAAAGAACATCTAAACAAGCCTGATGCATTTTCGGGAACAAGTCCTGTGGATCAATGTGGTTATAATAGGACTCCTTGGCCACAATGATCAAAGGTATGTGTCGAGAAAATATTAAAAAGTGCATCTTTCCAATTATTAAGTGTGGAGGCGGATCAATTAAGTTTTGGGGTTGTGTTGCAGTCAATGACACAGGGAACATTACATGGGTAGAGGGAAGATTGCATTCAATGAAATTTCAACAAATTCTTGACGCAAACAATACCATCTGTAAAAAAAAAACTGAAGTTGAAAATAGGATGGCTTGTATAATTGGATAATGATCCTAAGCACACATCAACATAAACAATGGACTACCTCAAAAGGAACAAGCTGAAGGTTTTACAATGGCCCTCACAGTCCCCACATCTGTGGCTAGACCTCAAAATATGGTATGTGTTTTTTTTTGCTAGACCTCAAAATAGCAGTGCATGCAAACGACCCTGGAATTTCACTGAACTGGAAGAATTTTCCAAGGAATAATGGATGAAAATCCCTCAAACAAGAATGGAAAGACTCTTGGCTGTCTACAAATAGTGTTAACAAGCTGTGATACTTTCGAAAGGAGCTGCTATTTTGTGTAAGTTTTAAAATGTGAAAGTTGAAAATATATATTTTTTGCCTTAAAATAGAAATTGTCATTTATAACTTTAGACTTCGATCATTTCATCTTCAACTTGCTTAAATGTTCTTGTCTGGATGTGACCTTCTTTGCTTGAATAACGATAGTCAGGGAACCACATCCTCCCACTAGGGCAAGTCCCTTACCTTTCAGACATTTATGACTAAAATCAATTTATGCCTTAAATTCATAAAGAATAAAACATATTTTCTGTCATGATCCCACCAGGGGGTCGGTAAGCAGATGGCATGACACACACACAAATGGATGGAAATGGGGAGAGGAAGGCCCTACTGATAGGGAATGATGAATGGGACACCTCCTGAGCTCCAACCTATGCCTGTCCCTGCACTTCCATAACGCCTTAAGAGGGTTCTTCCCTCCACCACCGTTACGAACCTCATCCCTCGCTGTCACCTCACACTACCCTGGCTAGTGCTCTTGCTGGCAAGGGCGCTAGCCTCACCACTGCATATGGTACAGCACAGGGGGTGGTGACAAACATGAGACAAACAAGTTGTAAACACAACACTTAGCTTCCAAGCTTCCGCTGCTGCAAACTCCGCTCAGCAGAGGATATGAAACCAGGACCTCAAACAGCTGATACACGCTGGCACCAGAGAGCTCCTCGCACATCGGCTGGTTTCCATAGAAACTCTATCACCAACAGTCAGCTGATGCATCAGGTGACCAGTTAAATGATATTGGGAGTGGTGACCACCCAAATCAGCTGACTCTACAGTTAGAGCAGGCTGCCAGCAGGGGGAACTGACATTAACCCACAATGGCCTGGAAAAGAAAAAGCTACATTTAAAACATAGTGCAACCAGAGCTGCCACAAATCCAAAAATGGATCATGACAATTACCTTTCATAGAAATATCACTTGTCTGCAATGCCCATACAGACGATTCAGCATTGCTTAGCACATGTGTGAACATGACACCTATACATTACCAAACATACGGGGTGAAAGTATGTAACACTGTGAAATGTCAAGCAAACAGGGCGCTTTGTAGACATGGTCTTTCATGTACCTCCCATTCTGTGTAATGTGAATCACACCTATACATTGCACAGACTGGGATGGAAGGGAAGGCCATGCCCAGACTGGGTACTGCTGGAATGCTTCAACAGATCCTAATGATATTGAGATCATTTTTTGTGACATATTGTACGTCATGGTAATGGTAAAATTTGTTTGATATGACCTGCGATTATTTGTGAAAAAGTATTACAAAAATCGCAATTTTCAAACTTTCAATCTTTATATCCTTTTACCAGTTAGTCATGCTGAACAAAAAAAATAATACTTAACATGTCCAACATGTCTACTTTACATCTGCATCATTTCTCAAATGGTATTTTATTTTGTTAGGATGAAGGAGTTAAAAGTTTAGCAGCAATTTCTCATTTTTTGAAAAAAATTATAAAACCTGTTTCTTTAGGGACCTATTCAGATTTCAATGGACTTTGAGTAAACTCCCCAAAAGTGATACCATTTTAAAAATCGCACCCCTCAAATACTTCCAAACTGTTATCAGGAAATTGTTTAACCCTTCAGGTTTTATACATAAATTAGTGCAAAGTGGAATGAAAAAAAAATAAACTTTACCTCTAAAATGTTGCTTTAGCCCTAATTTTGTTTATTTTTGCAAGGGATAACACCAAAAAGTGGACCGAGTGCAGCAGTACTACACATTTAGTCAAAAAGTTTTGTTTAGACAAATAGCAGGGCTTGGAAAAGAATGAGCAATATTTGAATTTTGGAATACAAATTTGGCTTAAATAGATTAGGAGCATGTGACATGGTGCCCAACAGGTGCCTGAACAGCAGAAAACTCCCACAACTGGCCCCATTTTTTAAATTACACCTCTAAAGGTTTTTATCCAGGGGTATAGTGATGATTTTGAACCCAAAGTTTCTACACAGAATTTGATAACATTAGGTTGTCATATTGAGTATGCCATCATATCATCATCATTTTTTTGCTAATTTTCCGAAAAAAAAACTAAGCCTAACTGAAAACCTAAGCCTAAGAACATCTCTAAAGCTGATGACTCAGAATGAAAGAAATAAAAATTCTAAAATAAAAAAATAAGAATTAATCTTACTATGTGGATGACACAGCTGATGATCAAGGGGGTGCACAGCGAGGCACAGTTGAAGTGCTGCCCTATTTACTAATTATTGGGCCATTACAATGATGAAAAGTCAGGAACCAATAGAACAAATCTCTGCGGTTGCCATGTGCAGGCAGGCACCCATCATTTTGCTTTGGGAACTGGAAGAGAAGGGTCAGGGGTTGGCAATTCCATTACTAAGGTACCGTAGGTGGCCCATGCACACTAGTTCTCTCTCCTCTGACATGTTATATCATGTCAGATAGAGAGAAATGATTTTTACACTGGATCTCACATGATCAGGGACCAAAAAAGGCCCTGATCGTGTTTCCAAAGGTCTCAGCTACCCCTGTTAGCTGAAACCCCATAGATTTTCTGATTCTGCGGGGTGCTATTATATTATTCCCAATTGCTGTTTTAAAACAACATTGAAAGAATAAGGCCCCTTAGTGGCTGCCATTTTTATGCGTATTGGTGGTCATTCAGGGGTTCAAAAACTTTATTATTTTATGTGCATAAGATGGCTAGTTAAAAATAAAAGCTGGAAAAAAACTTTAACCTAGGTTTACTTACCATTTCATTTTGCCAATAGAGCTACATCCAACAAATATTCGCTTTACTACTTGTTATTGTTATAGCATTTTAGTAGAGACAGTATAATGTTTTATTTGCTGTTTATCTCTTTTGAGAATATTAATATTAATAATATGATGCATGTTCTCTCATTTCTACATCCGGGTCTTCAAATTTCTGAATGACTTGATGCTACACTGGCACAGAAGACAACTATGATTACGGAGATGATGATCTGTTACGCCACAGGATGTGGGCAGATAGAACCGTTTCTGAACTTGAGCTGCTTTGTCTTCTGATGTTTGAACAAAGTGATGATGATAAGCTGGGTGCAGCGGTGCTTTGTCTCCAGCTGTCCTGCACCCTATAATGTGCCAGATCATCACAGAATCCACTGTCTGTCATCCACTAAGATCAGTAGCAGTGTATTCACTTTCAGTGTTACTGATACAAGTCTCTTGACACGCGATCATCTGCTGCTTCCACATTCTTGCCTTGACAATTTATTGATTTATCTTTGGATTGAGTATAAATTATGCTGTTTAATTATATGTTAAATATGCAATAGTTACTAGTTAACTCATGAACTGCTCCTAGAGCAAGAATACTGTATTTATGAAATGATGATGACTGTTTGATGTACATGTGTAACAACTATGGTGTCATATCAATACATTATAATAATCTAATAGGAATGAACTAATGGCAAATACATGTAACCAAGAGACCTTTGTAATTTTAATAATAACAATAATAATAATAATTATTATTATTATCAATAATGTATAATCATATGTTCAATTTTAGATACAAACAGAAGCCCACAGTGTGGTTGCCAATTTTTTTACCAGAATCTCAGAAACAGATTCTGTCACCAATAAATCTGAACAAGCAAAAGCCTAAACTGCTAAATTTGAAGAAAAAGTTATTATTGCTCTGGCCTCATACAGCAAGACCCCAGAATGTAGCACCTGCCACCTGTCACCGGAATGCAGGGTTAGGTGTGCATCAATTCAGCTCATCTTGTCCACCCATAAATATCACTCTTATAAGTATCAGATGCTGCCGTAGTTGATAACCCAGTCCGTCATATAGAATTTTCAAAGTGATTGACACAGAAACTTCAGATAATTCTTCATTTTCCCAACTGCACTTTAGATTGACTACAGGGAGGCATGTTTGGATGGTGTTGGTTGAAATCTGCCATGAAACGTGTGCAGGACTCACCAGAAGACATTTTGCTCAGGATAAGAATAATCACTTTTTTAAAAAGAAGTTTATTACACCCATTGACTTTGTTACCATGTGTCCTGCTTGCTGTTTATACTATTTTGGTCCAACAGTTTATCCCTTTTTTCTATACTAATTTGTATACTTATTTTCCACTTCGCTTCCTTGATAATGTGTGATAAATAGTAATGTACTGTTAATGGTCTACCTCATAACTGGTCTCTTCAAATATATCATGCTGTGGTTCATGTCAGGTCATTTTTGTGCCACATTATTTATGCTTTTTAATGGATGATATTTTTAATTATGGTTTGTTTATCTGTAAAGATTATTGTTATGGTAGTTAAGATTTTGTGAAATGAAAATTTGAAACACGATGACTTATACGACTTCTAAAAATATATCAATTAAGAAATACAGTGAATTACCTTATATGTTTTTCTGTGATTGGCCTCTTATAGTTTTATTGGTTTTTCTTGTAGCCATTAAAGTCTATAGGGATGTTCACTTTGTGTATTTTCTCATCTTGTGTGTCTGAAGAAAAATAAGATGAGGTGTCTGATTTTGATCAGAGTCATCGATTAACATCACAAGCTCAAGTGTGTGGGTCTATGAGAATCACAGACAGATGCGGACTGAATGATACGTTACTTAGAAGGACAACTTGATGAGCAATGATGTTATAATTGGAAAGGAAGAATTTTTAAAATATTTTTTATATGATTTCCGGATGTAACAGCTGGGAAACATGGGAAGCCTTGAATATAGCTTGCCTTCCAATAAAACCATATACTAGTAGCTTTTAAAATGGCACTTGCCAGTGCCCACCCACAAAGACAAAGGCCCCTATTCATCATTTGCATTTTTTAAGTAATTTCCTTTTTTGTCTTGTGATATTGGTTGCTAGGTTTGGTGCTAAATTTATCAGAATTTTGCATGCAATTCAAGAATGTTGGCGCAAAGTAAAAAATGGGCTTTCATCCTGTCTGGAACTGTTTTTGCAACTTTTGGTGCCAAAAGTCACTAAAAGATTAAAGTAAAATTGTGGCAAATTGTGTTGCAAATCAGGCTAAAGCATCTATAATTACTAGCTCTGCCCACAAATGGATAAAACAGAAAAACAGGGGAGCATTAATAATATAGGCTCAAAAAAGGCGCAAATAGAATAATGCATTAGGGAACAAACAAAAAAAGGGACAAAACCAAGAAACAGATACAAAAGCTATTTGAATTGGGGCCAAAGGAATTTTTTATAAATAAATTGTGGCAAACAAAGTTGTCGCTAACAAATATCAATTCTGGACAAGGAATACGTTTTGTCGTTGCCACATAATGTGGGACATTTTGAGACATTGTACTTCTTCCAAATTTAATTGTAAAATTGAAATATGTGCATGGGAGAGCCATTCTAATACAATTGGAATCAAAGTAGATCTCTCTTTGGTTACCCCATATCATCATCTTATATAGGTTATTACTATTCATGCATTGTAACAATATAATTGGCTCATCTTATCTCTAAATATGTGCTGGCATTAGCATACATACTTCTAATTGGCTACCTTAACACACAGCTTGTGGTCTAGGGGTCGTACTAGCCTCTAGGTTTTGCTTCTCTGATTTTCCTATGTTTTTTCTAAGTTTGTTACACAAACGCATTCTGATCATGAACTCCATCTTGGAAAGCTAGAAATACATGTAGAAAGAAACAAAGATGAATTCAAGATAGATAAATATAAATCCTGCTCTCACAATTTGAATAACTATATACTGTAATAATTAATAAATTAATCATTATATTGCATAATATATAAAAATCCTACAAAAGATCTAACTACCACTAATTAGGTATAATTAAAGCTGCAAAATATTATTTGGATTTTAACCTCTTTCTGACATCGGATGGGATAGTACATCTGAGGTCAGAAGCCCCGCTTTGATGCGGGCTTCGGCGGTGAGCCCGCATCAAAGCCGGGACATGTCAGCTGCTTTGAACAGCTGACATGTGCCCGCAATAGCGGCGGGTGAAATCGCGATTCACCCACCGCTATTAATTAGTTAAATGCCGCTGTCAAACGTAGACAGCTGCATTTAACCGGCACTTCCGGCCGGGTGGCCAGAAATGAGCGCATCGCTGACCCCGTCACATGATCGGGGGTCAGCGATGCTTCTGCATTGTAACCATAGAGGTCCTTGAGACCTTTATGGTTACTGATCGCCGGCAGCTGTGAACGCCACCCTGTGGTCGGCGCTCATAGCACACCTGCATTTCTGCTGCATAGCAGCGATCTGATGATCGCTGCTATGTAGCAGAGCTGATCGCGTTGTGCCAGCTTCAAGCCTTCCATGGAGGCTATTGAAGCATGGCAAAAGTAAAATAAAAAAGTAAAAAAAATGTGAAAAAAATAAAAAAATATAAAAGTTTAAATCACCCCCCTTTCGCCCCAATCAAAATAAATCAATAAAAAAAAACAAAGATACACATATTTGGTATCGCCACGTTCAGAATCACCCGATCTATCAATAAAAAAAGCATTAACCTGATCGCTAAACGGCGTAGTGAGAATAAAATTTGAAACTCCAGAATTACTTTTTTTGGTCACCGCGACATTGCATTAAAATGCAATAACGGGCGATCAAAAGAACGTATCTGCACCAAAATGGTATCATTAAAAATGCCAGCTCGGCACACAAAAAAGAAGCCCTCAACTGACCCCAGATCATGAAAAATGAAGACGCTATGAGTACGGGGATACCGCGTCTGATCCTGGCACATACCGCTGCTGCATTATTTACCAGTGGTTCTGGTTCCTTATCCAACATAAGCACAGACGCTGTCTATTGTGTGCCCAGAGACACGAATGTCTCTTTTTCCCGAAAGTTCTTTTACAGTACGTAACTGATGAAGGTCCTGTTTGTTGGACCAAAACGTTTTGTGTACTACATTAAAAATCTCACATGAGCATTAAGTTGAGTGCAAGGTCTTTTACTTTATGTACTATATGGTGTGGGAACCTACCTTTGCATCACCACTAGTTGTGCACACGCTCTTACCATTTCCTATGAACTCGTACTGACCTGGAGAATCATAATAGCAGGTCAGCTTTAGCATTTAGTGAACCTAGCAAAAAAGCCAAACAAAAAACAAGTGTGGGACTGCACTTTTTTTGCAATTTCACCGCGCTTGGAATTTTTTTCCTGTTTTCTAGTACACAACATGGTAAAACCAATTCGTCCCACAAAAATAAGCCCTCACATGGCCAAATTGACTGAAAAATAAAAAAGTTATGGCTCTGGGAAGGAGGGAAGTGAAAAATGAACACGGAAAAATGGAAAATCCCAAGGTCAGGAAGGGGTTAAAAAAGCAACAAAAACTTCATATGCCTAAACGTAACACTAAGGAAAATAGGGATTAAAATATATATAAGAAAAAGATTTATAAAGTTATTAGAGAATTAACCTAGCTGATCTAATTAGCTCTGAATAAATGTAATTATATCTAATTAAAGCCTTTATTAAATGTAATAAAAAGCTCTACTAACCTAACCTTACTACTAATTGAAAAGGCAATACAATATGGCAGATTTTCTAAAAATGTCTATTGCTTAGACAGTATAAACTTAGAATAACCTATAAATACATTTTGTACAAAGAAGACCCAAAAATAAAAAGTAAAGCTTTATTATGAAGTACAATATGCAAAATATAAAAGTTAGAAAATGTGGGAAACCAATAAATGGCACCAGAGCACAACAATAAAGTAGAACAGAAAATATTACATATATATATATCAATATCTTTATACACGTCAGTTGTAACTATATGTTGTATAAAAATGAAGGGTATGTATAGCCAAGGTGAGCGTCACCAGTGTGCAGATTTCAAGGTATATGCACAAGAATAATTAATGGAAATATATGAAATGCGATCAAACATATAAGATCAAATAATATCACACAGATTTGTCTCAAAAATGTGTAGATATCAAAATAGACAAATGCAATAGTCAATCATAACAGTATAGTATATGGTCAAGGAGTAAACATCTCACAAATGTGTGCCACTAATATATACATGCAAAGTATGCTCACAATAAAAAATAGTCATCACATACTAAAATGTCACTCTGTGTGTGTAAGCCTGATGTCACAAAGTTACATAATATCTGCTAAACCTATTGTCAAGAGTACATGCACTTAGAAAAATGTGTATGTGCATAATTACCTCCTGCTAGTTGCAGTGTTGTTGCCATGGCTTAGTTGGTTAAAATGTCTCTCTAGTAAACTGCAGATTCTGAGTTCGAAACCACCGGACCCTCATTTTTGGGTTTGGCACCTCCTACAGGAGTTAATTCTGCACATTTGCACATACACATTTTTCTAAGTGTCTGTGCTCATGACTAGAGTTGAGCGACTTTTACTTTTTTAGGATCAAGTCGGGTTTCACGAAACCCGACTTTCTCAAAAGTCGGGTCGGGTGAAATCGGCCTATTATTGCAAAAAGTTGGGGGCCAACTGAAACATGAAACCCAATGCAAGTCAATAGGGAATCAAAGTCGGCAGAGAGTGGAGGACAGGAAAACACCTACAGTGCCCATTTTAATGCCAAAAACATAAATTCTTGTTAATTAAGCTTGTCAATCTTAATTTACCTTATAATAATAGTTAGGCATTGAAAATTGGGGGTCATTTGGCTAAAGTTGCAGGGGGGTAGGGCTCGCTCAAGTTTTTCGTGGGCCCAGGAAAAGTGACTATGTCACTTTGGTGGAGCAGGGAGAGGTAAGTATTTAAACTTTGCAAGTGCTGTGATACTGAGCAAGCAGGGGGGCCCACTCATTCGCATTGGCACTGGCACAGGGCCCCTCAAAGTACGGCGGTGTGTTTGACGGTGGGGGTTCCTCCCACCGGCAGAGACACTTTTGAGTACTATGAGGGGCCCTGTGCCAGTGATGTTGCCAACGAGTATGCCCCCCACCTGATGAAGGAACCTGCACTGAAAGTCTGCACCTTCATCTTTGTCCCTGTGTAAGGTGGTATAGTATGCGGGAAGGGGAACCAGACTTTCAGCAGGGTCAGATGCTGGCTGTGTAGAGTGCAAGGGGAATGTAGTGGTCTGGGTCAATGTACCAGCAGACTCATCTAGCAGTGGCTGGGCAATGGGCAGGATGAGGAGGAAACACAGATATAGGCCCAAATAATAAAGTAGGCTAAATGCAGTTCAAAATTGGTAACAGGACTAAACAGGTGGCATTGCTTTGTTCAGTGGAGGAAAACTGTAATGAGTGGCAGACACAGTTAGTAGACCCAAGTAATAAAGTGGGCCAAATGCAGTTCAAAATTGGTAACAGGAGTAAACAGGCGGCACTGCTTTGTGCAGCGGAGGAGAACAACAAGCAGCGGCAGTCACTGTTAGTAGGCTGTAATAATTATAGGGGATAACTCAGGAGACTCTTTGCGTGGAACAAGACAAATACAGGACACAGTTTTATAAGTGGTAAAGTCTATATTATCACACGGTGATTCAAACAGGTGCAGAGAGAAACTCAAGTCCACAACACTTGGAGTAAATATTAAATGCAGCTTAGCAGTCTATAGGAAACTTCAGTGGAAAATGCAATCAAGCAGAAAGTCTATGAAGCACAGATATTCTTGAGGATACTTGACACAAATAAATCCTTGTCTTAGTCCAAACACAGATAGATATGCTTATAAGGCAGTTCAAATCATATCTTAGCTCAACCAGGGAGGCCTGGTTAATAGTCTCAAGTTCTTGCAGAGCAGAAACAGCTTACATGTCCAGCAAATGCAGATGGAAGTAAACACGAGCAGCAGATGAAGGAGGATTACTGGAACTGATGTATGCAGCAGGAACTCAGAGCAGAGTAGCAGGATCACCACACAGGTTCACAGGAGCAGGTATATAGCCAGGGAGTAATCAGAGGTCAGGAGCTGGTTGCAAGGCAGAATACTCTAGCACAGACTGAAGGCTGGGGTGGAGTTTTATAGCAGGAAGACACAGTGCACATGAGACCAAAGACGCCATCTTGGAAAAGGGCAGTAATGAACAAAATGTAAAAAATGTTCATAGTCCTGACATAGGCCCAACCAAACAAGTAGGCCAAATGCAGTTTAATATTTGATATAGGCTGAAAATTTAAGCTCAGCTTTGTTCAGTGGAGGAGAACAACAAGCAGCGGCAGACACCGTTAGTAGGCCCAACCAAACAAGTGGGCCAAATGCAGTTTAATATTTGATATAGGCTGAAAATTGAAGCTCAGCTTTGTTCGGTGGAGAAGAAAAGCAAGGAGCGGCAGACACCTTTAGTAGGCCCAACCAAACATGTAGGCCAAATGCAGTTTAATATTTGATATAGGCTGAAAAGTGAAGCTCAGCTTTGTTCAGTGGAGGAGAACAACAAGCAGTGGCAGACACCGTTAGTAGGCCCAACCAAACAAGTAGGCCAAATGCAGTTTAATATTTGATATAGGCTGAAAATTGAAGCTCAGCTTTGTTCAGTGGAGAACAACAAGCAGCGGCAGACACCGTTAGTAGGCCCAGCCAAACAAGTAGGCCAAATGCAGTTTAATATTTGATATAGGCTGAAAATTGAAGCTCCACTTTGTTCAGTGGAGGAGAACAACAAGCAGCAGCAGACACCGTTAGTAGACCCAACCAATCAAGTAGGCTAAATGCAGTTCAACATTGGTAACTGGAGTACACAGGCGGCATAGCTTTGTGCAGTGGAGGTCAACTGTAAGGAGTGGCGCAGACAGACAAAGGAAGTAGGCCCAAATGATAAAGTAGGCTAAATGCAGTTAAAAATTTGTAACTGGAGTACACAGGCGGCATTGCTTTGTTCGGTGGAGGACAACTTGATGGAATGGCTGACACAGTTAGTAGGCCAAAATAGTAAAGTGGGCTAAATGTCTGTCAAAACAATGTTCCTAAATAAACAGGTGGCATAGCTCTAGGTACAGGGGTGGGCTCCTCTGCTGAGTAGCAGACCGTGGTAGTTTGCGCACAGTATCAATTGGTCTAAATGGAGGGCAGGGCCTCTGTATATTTTTACTATCATCTATCACTTCAACAAATTTGTATTTGGCAGTGCCATTGACGGATTTAACAGCACAGACTAAACAGTGGTGGAGCAGTGAGAGGTAAGTTTTGCAAGTGGTAGAGCACTGTTTGAGCTGGGGGGAACACTCTCTCGTGGGCGGCGGTACTGGCACAGGGCCCCTCATATTACGATGGTGTGTCTGATGTTGATTGTGCACCACCACCGTCAGAGACACTTCATTGTACTATGAGGGACCCTGTGCCAGTCCCGTCGCCCAAGAGTGGGCACACCCACCTGTCCAGGCAAACGGCACTCGCACGGGTGCTTGCGCCAAGTGGTGACCACGGCCATGTAGGGGGAGTCAGACCATTCAGGGATGTATAAAAATGGCCTATGGTGGACATTCAGCAGCTGCAAATGGAGGAATTGGAGCAGTCAGTAAGAGGAGGCCAAAAGCAAGACATTTTTAAGGCAAGCTATGTGTCAGCAGGGGAAAGTGGGGCAAAATAATTTGAAATCCATGATTGGTTCATTTTAATGAAGGTTAGATCATCAACATTTTGGGTAGCCAGACGAGTCCTTTTTTCTGTCAGTATTGAACCAGCAGCACTGAAGACTCTTTCTGATAGCACGCTAGCAGCTGAGCAAGCGAGCTCCTGTAATGCATATTCTGCCAATTCAGGCCAGGTGTTTATTTTAGATGCCCAGTAATCAAAGGGGAATGACGTGTGAGGGAGAACATCGATAAGGGAGGAAAAATAGTTTGTAACCATACTGGACAAAGGCTGTCTCCTGTCACTTTGAATTGATGCAGCAGTACCTGTCGTGTCTGCGGTCATTGCGAAATCACTCCACAACCTGGTCATAAAACCCCTCTGTCCAACGCCACTTCTGATTTGTTCACCTCTAACACCTCTGCCATGTTGCCCCCTACAGCTCGTGTGAGAACCATCACCGCCGCTGTGTGCTGGGAATGCCTGAACCAAACGGTCTACAAGAGTTGCTTGTTTGGTAGCCAATATTTGCTCAAGGTTCTCAAGTGGCATGATATTTTGTAATTTCCCTTTATATCGTGGATTCAGGAGGCAGGCCAACCAGTAATCGTCATCAGTCATCATTTTTATAATGCGGGGGTCCCTTTTTAGGATACGCAAGGCATAATCAGCCATGTGGGCCAATGTTCCAGGTGTCAATTCACTGCTTGTGCTGGGTTGAGGAGCACTTTCTTGCAAATCAACATCACTTGTCTCCCGCAAAAAACCTGTACCTGACCTTGCAACGCCACCAATTTCTATTGCCCCCTGAGAAGCATCCTCCTCCCATAAATATTCATCCCCATCTTCCTGCTCCTCTTCCTCTTCGTCCGCCACCTCATCCAGGAGAGTTCCCTGAGCAGACAATGGCTGACTGTCATCAAGGCTTCCCTCCTCCTCAGCCACAGATGCCTTCTCCTTAATGTTCGTCAAACTTTGCATCAGCAGACGCATAAGTGGGATGCTCATGCTTATGATGGTGTTGTCTGCACTTACCAGCCGTGTGTATTCCTCAAAACACTGAAGGACTTGACAGAGGTCTTGTACCTTCGACCACTGCACACCAGACAACTTCATGTCTGCCATCCAACTGCCTGCCCATGTATGTGTATCCTCCCACAAATACATTACAGCACGCCTCTGTTCGCACAGCCTCTGAAGCATGTGCAGTGTGGAGTTCCACCTTATTGCAACGTCGATTATTAGGTGTTGCTGGGGAAGCTTGAGCGATCGCTAATGGTTCAGCATACGTCTGGAGTGTGCGGGCGACCGGCGGATGTGCAAGCAAAGTCTTCGCACCTTCAGGAGCAGGGCTGGTAACCCCGGATAATTTTTCTGGAAGCACTGCACGACCAGGTTCAAGCAGTGAGCCAGGCAAGGTATGTGTTTCAGTTCTGAAATGGCTATGGCAGCCATAAAATTCCTTCGGTTATCACTGACTACCTTGCCTGTCTCAAGATGTACACTGCCCAGCCATGACTGAGTTTCTTGCTGCAAGTACTCTGCCAGTACTTCCGCAGTGTGTCTGTTGTCACCCAAACACTTCATTTCCAACACAGCCTGCTGACGCTTACCACTAGCTGTTCCATAATGTGACACCTCGTGTGCAACACTGGCAGCTGCGGATGGAGTGGTAGGGCGACTGCGCTCTGTGGACGAGCTTTCGCTTCTGGAGGAGTAGGAGGAGGAGGAGGGGTGTCGAATGCCTACTGCCAACTGTTTCCTAGACTGTGGGCTAGGCAGAACTGTCCCAATATGGCTGTCCCCTGTGGACCCTGCATCCACCACATTAACCCAGTGCGCCGTGATGGACACGTAACATCCCTGGCCAATGCTACTGGTCCATGCATCTGTTGTGAGGTGCACCTTTCTACTGACTGATTGCCTGAGTGCATGGACAATGTGGTCTTTGACATGCTGGTGGAGGGCTGGGATGGCTTTTCTCGCAAAGAAGTGTCGACTATGTAGGTCATAGCGTGGTACTGTGTAGGCCATCAGGGCTTTGAAAGCTTCGCTTTCAACCAACCGGTAGGGCATCATCTCTAACGAGATTAGTCTGGCAATGTGGGCGTTCAAACCCTGTGTATGCGGATGAGAGGATGAGTACTTCCTTTTCCTAACGAGAGTCTCTTGTAGGGTGAGCTGGACTGGAGAGCTGCATATGGTGGAACTAGCGGGGGTGGTGGACATGGCAGATTGAGAGAGGGTTGGTGATGGTATTATTGATGATTGCCTACATACAGTGTTTCCTACCAAGAACCTTGTGATTTTCTGACTGCTTTGGCCTTGCGACGATACCTCCACATTTTCTGCTGGTGGTATCCTAAGCGGTGGGCTTACAGTGAGGGAAGCAATGTAGCGTTGCTAACTACCTTCATTCTCAGTGGGTGCACCAACGCTACGGGACGTTTGGCAGTTAGTCCAGGCTTGCAAGTGCATGCTGGTTAAATGTCTATGCATGCACATCGTATTTAAACTTTGGTCATTCTTCCCTCTGCTAAAGGTCTTTGAGCATTTCTTACAGATAACTTTGCACTGATCATTCGGATCTTGGTTAAAAAATTCCCACACTGCACTCTTCCTACTATCAAATACCTTTTCAGGCATTGCATGCTGTGCTACATTTACCGAATGGCCACGCTGTCCTAAAAGTGTTTTTGGTTTTGTCAAACGTTTTTGGCCAGATACGGGCCTGCCAGATGAAAGCTGTTGCGATGTAGATGCTTGCTGCGGATCATCCTCCTCCTCTTCAGAGCTACTGCCAGCGGCACCCTGTTCCCCCAATGGCTGCCAATCTGGGTCAACAACTGGGTAATCTATCACCTCCTCTTCAATGTCATGTGCACCTTCCTCTGTGTCACCGTGTAAAGTGCTATAGCGTTTGGGACGGGGCACCATAGTCTCATCAGGGTCAGATTCTGGCTCAGTACACTGTGAGGGCAATGTAGTGATCTGTGTCAATGGAACAGCATAATAATCTAGCTGTTGCTGTGCATCTGTGCACTCCATGTCCGATTCATCTTGTAATGGGCTGTTAACTGTTTCCCTTTCTAACCCTGGCACGGTATGTGTAAAGAGCTCCATGGAGTAAACTGTAGTGTCGCCTGCCGCATCCTTCACTTTTGCTTTGGGTGAAGGACACAAGGAAGCAACTTGTTCCTGACTGGGAGCATCCACTGACGACTCACTGCTTTTATATTTCGAACTTTCTGAAGAGGAGGCGAAAGAGCTAGAGGCTGAGTCAGCAATGAAAGCCAAAACTTTTTCCTGCTGCTCCGGCTTTAAAAGCGGTTTTCCTACTCCCTGGTAAGGGAGCCTTTAAGGCCTTGTGTAGCCAGATGATGACACTGGCTCAACAACTCGAGCCTTAGGTGCTATTTTGCTTTTCCCACTACCACCAGATGCTCCACCACCATCATTACCAGCTGGCAACGACCGCCCACGGCCTCTTCCACCAGACGTCCTCATTTTTGGGAAAATGTAACCAAACTAACAACCCTTATATGGTACTGTAAAACAAGGTAGAAGGTGTATATAAACTTGTTGAGAATTTAAATCTCACTTTTTTGAGGGGGGAGACTGCAGCAAAAAACAGGCCCTGGGTATTACACTATACAATGTAAGTGGCAGAACGTGGCTGGCAGATATACGACAAACAGAACTGATGCATATAAACTTGTTGGCAATTTAAATCTCTCTTTTTTGGGGGGAAACTGCAGCAAAAAACAGGCCCTGGGTATTACACTATACAATGTAAGTGGCAGAACGTGGCTGGCAGATATACGACAAACAGAACTGACACATATAAACTTGTTGGCAATTTAAGTCTCCCTTTTTTGGGGGGGAGACTGCAGCAAAAAACAGGCCCTGGGTATTACACTATACAATGTAAGTGGCAGAACATGGCTGGCAGATATATGACAAACAGAACTGACGTATTTAAACTTGTTGGCAATTTAAATCTCCCTTTTTTGGTGGGGAGACTGCAGCAAAAAACAGGCACTGGGTATTACACTATACAATGTAAGTGGCAGAAAGTGGCTGGAAGATATATAAAAAAATACAAGGACTGTAGTACAATTTCAATCTCCCTACAATGATCTCAGGACAAGTATGGCAGCCAGCAATAAAAAGGACTGCTGCACACAAAAGTGTGGACAATTAAACAAGATAACTGTGCAGAAAGCAGCAACAGGATTTTTGCTTTTAAAAAAGCAGTTGGTTTGCACAGCAGCATACAAACAGCAATGCAGCTATCAGGGAGCCTTATAAGGCAGCCTAATAAGCTACAGAGCTGATGCACAAAAATATAGCCTCCACTGTCCCTGCAAAACAAAGGTGGTGTTGGACAGTGGAAATCGCTACAGCACAAGTGGTTTGGGGGTTAATCTTCCCTCCCTAACGATATCCCTGCTTCTGATGAAGCTGTGGCAACCTCTCCCTATGCTGAGATCGGCAGAAGTAAGATGGCGGTCGGTGTGCACGCCCCTTTATAGCCCCTGTGACGCCACAGAAAGCAAGCCAATCACTGTCATGCCCTTCTCTAAGATGGCGGGGACCGAGACCTATGTCATCACGCTGCCCACACTCTCCGTCCTCCTTCATTGGCTGAAAAATGGCGCTGAAAGCGTCATACGTAACACGACTTTGGCACCAAGATCGCCGACCTAACGGACGATCCCACACTGGGATCGGGTCGGGTTTTATGAAAGTCGGCGACTTTTTAATTTGACCGATCCGTTTCGCTCAACCCTACTCATGACAATTGGTTCAGCAGATTGTGGAAACACAAGAGTCAGTGGGGGCTCTCGTCCGCTGGCATAGCTGTCTTTAGAAAGACCTCATAGACCACAGCTTATCCCACTAAACGCCCGCTCTCCTTCTCCATGGGCATATAACTACTCAGACAATACAGGGTGATAGTAGCACAGTGTGACAATACTATTTTGAACCAACATCAGTTAATAGCGTATAGTACAGTCCCAGCAAGTACATAAGATGGTGCAAATGTCAAGGTCTAACCCTTCCACTGGCTGCCCGGGAATTAGAATATCTATGACTTTAGGGCTTCCAAGGCCGACTACCGCAATCAGTGGCACCCTGCTTTTAGCAGGCATCCACAGGGTGGAGGTACCTCAATGTACTATCAGCTTAGGAAGATGATAGTACATTGAAGAATGTATCCAGGTACTCTAAACATCTTCATGGGTTCAGTGATGGATAGTAAATTAAATCTGTATTCCTCCTGTTGGAGCCATGGTTCCCCGACTGCTGTTCTGTAGAGACTCTCTGGAAGCAGAGGAAGACCCTCCTTTTATAGCTCACAGTTCTTATTCAGGCATTTTTCCACTGGAATGGGGAAAGGTAGGAGGAGGTCATCTCTCATTGTTCGAGTGTTCAATTGACCTGTATATTTTGTGTAATGTCTGTAGAACAAGCAGCTGCATGGTCTCATATAGTGAGTAAGCAACATATTAACAAACATCGATTGTTCAATGAACCTGCCCTTTTGTACCTCAAGGATAGCAGAACAATAAGCTGCAAGGACTGAAACATTATGTAGTCAGCAACCATTCAATAAATCAACAAACACCAATTCAACCTATAATAAGTGTCAATGTTCAGTCTCATATGAATAATAGCTCATGTCCCTGGGCCTACTGAGTAATACATCTGGCATAATTAAGAATAAACGTGGTGTCATCACAGAGATATTGTGTAACTTTGTGACATACGGTATATGACAGGCAGTAACCCTTTTGCATGAATTCATGAGCTTTTGTCAATCAAGATGCAAAAAGGAATTAAGATGCATAAAAAATGGCTTCTACAGATTGTAAGACAATTTTCTATGCAAAATTGAGCCATGTTTTTCTTAATAAATTTCAACCATGTTACTTTTAACCCCTTAAGCCCCAAGGGTGGTTTGCACGTTAATGACCGGGCCAATTTTTACATTTCTAAACACTGTCCCTTTATGAGGTTATAACTCTGGAACGCTTCAAGGGATCCCGGTGATTCTGACATTGTTTTCTCAAGACATATTGTATTTAATGATAGCAGTAAAAAAATTTTGATATTACCTGCGTTTAATTGTTAAAAAGTGGAAATTTGTCGAAAATTTTGAAAATTTTGCAATTTTCCAACTTTGAATTTTTATGCCCTTAAATCACAGAGATATGTCACGCAAAATACTTAATAAGTAACATTTCCCACATGTCTACTTTACATCAGCACAATATTGTAAACAAACTTTTTTTGTTAGGGAGTTATAAGGGTTAAAAGTTGACCAGCAATTTCTCATTTTTACAACACCATTTTTTAAGGCACCATGTCACATTTGAAGTCATTTTGAGGGGTCTATATGATAGAAAATACCCAAGTGTGACACCATTCTAAAAACTGCACCCCTCAAGGTACTCAAAACCACATTCAAGAAGTTTATTAACCCTTCAGGTGTTTCACAGGAATTTTTGGAATGTTTAAAAAAATGAACATTTAATTTTTTTTCACAAACAATTTACTTCAGCTCCAATTTGTTTTATTTTACCAAGGGTAACCGTAGAAAATGGATGCCAAATGTTGTTGTACAATTTGTCCTGAGTACCGGGATACCCCATTTGTGGGGGTAAACTACTGTTTGGGCGCATGGCACAGCTCGGAAGAGAAGGAGTGCCATTTGACTTTTCAATGCAAAATTTTCTGGAATTGAGATGGGACACCATGTTGCGTTTGGAGAGACACTAATGTGCCTAAACATTAAAACCCCCCACAAGTGACACCATTTTGGAAAGTAGACCCCCTAAGGAGCTTATCTAGATGTGTGGTGAGCACTTTAACCCACCAAGTGCTTCACAGAAGTTTATAATGCAGAGCCGTAAAAATAAAAAAATATATAATTTTTTCACAAAAATGAAATTTTTGCCACCAATTTTTTATTTTCCCAAGGTTACAAGAAGAAATTGTACCCCAAACGTTGTTGTGCAATTTGTCCTGAGTACGCGGATACACCATTTGTGGGGGTAAACCACTATTTGTGTGCATGCCAGAGCTCGGAAGGGAAGGAGCGCCGTTTGACTTTTCAATGCAAAATTGGCTGGAATTGAGATGGGACGCCATGTTGCGTTGGGGAGCCCCTGATGTGCCTAAACATTGAAACCTCCCACAAATGACACCATTTTGGAAAGTAGACCCCCTAAGTAACTTATCTAGATGTGTGGTGAGCACTTTGACCCACCAAGTGCTTCACAGTAGTTTATAATGTAGAGCCGTAAAAATAAAAAATAATATTTTTCACAAAAATGAACTTTTCACCCTCAATTTTTTATTTTTCCAAGGGTACCAGAAGAAATTGTACACCAAAATTTGTTGATCAATTTGTCCTGAGCACGCGGATACCCCATATGTGGGGGTAAACCACTGTTTGGGTGCACGGCACGGTTAATGTGCTGGGGGCGGTCCGTGACCGCTCCTGGCACATAGTGCCGAATGTCAGCTGCGATAGTTAGCTGACACCCGGCCGCGATCGGCCGCGCTCCCCCCGTGAGCATGGCCGATCACTATGACATACTATCCTGTCCCTTGGAATTAAGTCCCAGGTCACCTTGATGGAAGAGTACGTCAAATGGGATTAAGGCTGGTTTCACATTTGCGTTTTTTGCCACTGCGTTTTAGCGCTAAAAAACGCATGCTTTTTTTTCTATACTTAACATTAAAAATGCATGCATTTTTTTGCATGCGTTTTGACGCGTTTTTGGCAACGCATGCTTTTTTTATGTTTGCGTTTTGTTGCAGAAATGCAACCTGTAGTAATTTCTAGCGGCGTTTTTTTGCCGTAAAAAAAAACATGCGTTTTTCGAGGTAAAAAAATGTATAGCTGTCTATGTAAACGCATGCGTTTTTAAGCACATGTGTTTGCATGCGTTTATAAATGCATGCGTTTCTATAGAAAAACACAAGAAAACACAAGAAAAAACAAGAAAACCCTAACCCTAACCCTAGGGTTACTAGGGATCCTAACCCTAACCCTAACCCTAACACTAAGGTTAGGATCCCTAGTAACCCTAGAGATCCTAACCCTAACCCTAGGGATCCTAACCCTAACCCTAGGGATCCTAACCCTAACCCTTAGGGTTAGGGTTAGGATCCTAACCCTTAGGGTTAGGGTTAGGGTTAGGATCCCTAGGGTTAGGGTTAGGATCCCTAGGGTTAGGGTTAGGATCTCTAGGGTTAGGGTTAGGGTTAGGGTTAGGATCCCTAGGGTTACTAGGGATCCTAACCCTAACCCTAGCTATTTCTGTTTATAGTGGGTTTTCTAGTTGATTTTGACGATTGACAGCTGTCACACACTTCTCATCATGTGTTTCAAAAACGCAAACGCAGGAAAAAACGCTTGTAAACGCGTCAAAACGCCGTGTTTTTTTACCACATGCAAACACGCATGCGTCTAAAAAACACAGCGTTTACATGCGGTTTTGCACCAAATGCGTTTGCGTTAAAAACGCTGCGTTTTTAAACGCAAGTGTGAAACCAGCCTAAGGGGTTAAAACTGGCATTTTTATCTTTTTTTAACAGCACTGTGATATACTCCCTTCTTCCTTTGCCCTTCAGCTTGGATCATTGTGAGGGGAACAATAAGAAGGCAAAGACATTAGGGAATTGTGAAAACTTTTCTATAATCGCCATGATTATAGTAAAAACTGAACTTATTGGCACTTTTGGCTCTGAGCAGAAGCCAAATATGCCAGTGGAAAAAAAAGCAGCGCAGTGATTCATATGCTACCGATATTATTTATATGATACCGTAATTGTTTAGGGCATGGAAAGTTAGTATGTATGGCTATATGATTTTTTACAGTTATTTGATTCAGTTGCTTTAGCAGGGCTATGTGTGCTTTGTTTTCCAGTGTAACATGTTAGATAGGTGGCACCGTTTGTCACGTCTAACTCAATCTGTCAACACAACCTACTCCTAAATATTGGTGTAGACAGCACAAAGCTGCTGCCGCTGACCCTCTATAATTCAGCATCTGTCACACTTTCGCTCCTGATTTTATAGGTAGACAGATGAGAATAGTCACCACCAGGCAGTCCATCACTATTTCTCACCTGGTGGAAAACTAATTCTATTTTGTTCTTCAATTGCATGCCATTTACATTAAAATTATGTTTTCCATTAGATTTGTCTATCTGTCCAAATACATCAAAGGAAATGTATATCTCTTTCCTTGTAATGAAAACAAAAGTCCTGATGTACTGCATACCCTGCTGTATCTCTTAAGGTACCTTCACACTGAACAACTTAACAATGATAAAGATAGCGATCCGTGACGTTGCAGCGTCCTGGATAGCGATATCATTGTGTTTGACACGCAGCAGCGATCAGGATCCTGCTGTGACATCATTGGTCGGAGCTAGAAGACCAGCACCTTATTTTGTCGCTGGATCACCCGCTAACATCGCTGAATCGGCGTGTGTGACGCGGATTCAGCGATGTCTTCACTGGTAACCATGGTAAACATCGGGTTACTAAGTGCAGGGCCATGCTTAGTAACCCGATATTTACCCTGGTTACCATTGTAAATGTAAAAATAACAAACACTACATACTTACATTCCGGTGTCTGTCGCTTCCCCCAACGTCCGCTTCCCTGCACTGTGTCAGCGCCGGCCGGCCGTAAAGCAGAGCACAGCGGTGATGTCACCGCTCTGCTTTAGGGCCGGCGCTTACACAGTGCAGGGAAGCGGACGCCGGGGGACACGACAGACACCGTTATGTAAGTAAGTAGTGTTCGGGTTTTTTTACATTTACACTGGTAACCAGGGTAAACATCGGGTTACTAAGCGCGACCCTGGTTACCTGGGGACTTCGGCATCGTTGGTCGCTGGAGAGCTGTCTGTGTGACAGCTCTCCAGCGACCACACAATGACGAAACAGCGACGCTGCAGCGATCGGCATCGTTGTCTATATCGCTGCAGCGTCGCTTAATGTGATGGTACCTTTAGGAACTGTTAAGACATTTTGCCTGCCAGGAACTATTGTTTTTTGACTTTTTTTCTTGGATATGTGTAAAAGTTATAAAACCTACACTAGATAGACAACACTAGAAAGAGAAGGACTGTTGTGAGTGTTTTGTTTCACCTTTTCTCTTTTGTGTGATGGCATATTTAAGAATGGAGATTATGTAATGAGGATTGATTCTGATATAATTAATATCAGTAATTGGCAAATCTGGCACACTTGTCTTACTAACCATGCTGGGACTGCAGTTATGCTTAACCATTCCTTCACATTACTTAGTATACAGATATATTTTACAACTGATTTCTCTTTTAGGCATGTTAAAACTTGACCATCATCCAAAAGTGTGTATTTAGTGGAAGAGTAGCTTATTCATTTAAGTCCCTTAATTGTGTGTTATGAAATGCAAGGCCAGTGTGATCTTATAACATACAAATAGATGATTTACCGTATATACTCGAGTATAAGCTGACCCGAGTATAAGCCGTGACCCCTAATTTTGCCACAAAAAAACTGGGAAAACTTATTGACTCAAGTATAAGCCTAGGGTGGGAAATGCAGCAGCTACTGGTAAATTTCAAAAATAAAAATAGATAACAATAAAAGTAAAATCAATTGAGACATCAGTAGGTTGTGTTTTTGAATATCCATATTGAATCAGGAGCCCCATATAATGCTCCATACAGTTCATGATGTGCCCCATAAGATGCTCCGTACAAATTACTCCCCATACAATGCTCCATAAAGTTTATGATGGGCCCCATAAGATGCCCCATATTAAAATATGCCCCATATAATGCTGCATAAAAGGTTAATGATGGCCCCATAAGATGATCCATAGAATATTATGACCCATATAATGCTGCACAAAGGTTGATGGCCCCATAAGATGCTCAATAGAATAATATGCCCCATATGCTGCTCCATAAAGGTTGATGGCCCTATAAGATGATCCATAGAATAATATGCCCCATATGCTGCTGTTGCCATTAAAAAAAATGACATACAGGTCCTTCTCAAAAAATTAGCATATAGTGTTAAATTTCATTATTTACCATAATGTAATGATTACAATTAAACTTTCATATATTATAGATTCATTATCCACCAACTGAAATTTGTCAGGTCTTTTATTGTTTTAATACTGATGATTTTGGCATACAACTCCTGATAACCCAAAAAACCTGTCTCAATAAATTAGCATATCAAGAAAAGGTTCTCTAAATGACCTATTACCCTAATCTTCTGAATCAACTAATTAACTCTAAACACATGCAAAAGATACCTGAGGCTTTTAAAAACTCCCTGCCTGGTTCATTACTCAAAACCCCCATCATGGGTAAGACTAGCGACCTGACAGATGTCAAGAAGGCCATCATTGACACCCTCAAGCAAGAGGGTAAGACCCAGAAAGAAATTTCTCAACAAATAGGCTGTTCCCAGAGTGCTGTATCAAGGCACCTCAATGGTAAGTCTGTTGGAAGGAAACAATGTGGCAGAAAACGCTGTACAACGAGAAGAGGTGACCGGAACCTGAGGAAGCAGTGGACTGAGTCTGGTGTGGAAACATCCAGAGCCACCGTGCACAGGCGTGTGCAGGAAATGGGCTACAGGTGCCGCATTCCCCAGGTAAAGCCACTTTTGAACCATAAACAGCGGCAGAAGCACCTGACCTGGGCTACAGAGAAGCAGCACTGGACTGTTGCTAAGTGGTCCCAAGTACTTTTTTCTGATGAAAGCAAATTTTGCATGTCATTCGGAAATCAAGGTGCCAGAGTCTGGAGGAAGACTGGGGAGAAGGAAATGCCAAAATGCCTGAAGTCCAGTGTCAAGTACCCACAGTCAGTGATGGTGTGGGGTGCCATGTCAGCTGCTGGTGTTGGTCCACTGTGTTTCATCAAGGGCAGGGTCAATGCAGCTAGCTATCAGGAGATTTTGGAGCACTTCATGCTTCCATCGGCTGAAATTCTTTATGGAGATGAAGATTTCATTTTCCAGCACGACCTGGCACCTGCTCACAGTGCCAAAACCACTGGTAAATGGTTTACTGACCATGGTATTACTGTGCTCAATTGGCCTGCCAACTCTCCTGACCTGAACCCCATAGAGAATCTGTGGGATATTGTGAAGAGAAAGTTGAGAGACGCAAGACCCAACACTCTGGATGAGCTTAAGGCCGCTATTGAAGCATCCTGGGCCTCCATAACATCTCAGCAGTGTCACAGGCTGATTGCCTCCATGCCACGCCGCATTGAAGCAGTCATTTCTGCCAAAGGATTCCCGACCAAGTATTGAGCGCATTACTGAACATTATTATTTGATGGTTTTTTTGTTTGGTATTAAAAAACACTTTTATTTGATTGGTCGGGTGAAATATGCTAATTTATTGAGACAGGTTTTTTGGGTTATCAGGAGTTGTATGCCAAAATCATCAGTATTAAAACAATAAAAGACCTGACAAATTTCAGTTGGTGGCTAATGAATCTATAATATATGAAAGTTTAATTGTAATCATTACATTATGGTAAATAATGAAATTTAACACTATATGCTAATTTTTTGAGAAGGACCTGTACTCACCACTCGTCGCTGGGGGTCTGGTGCCAGTGTCCTGAGCAGGCAGGGATCCCGGCGCGCTATGGGGGCCAGGGGCGTGAGTCACCGCTGGCTCAGGCCCCGGCTCTTACGATATTCACCTGTCCCCATTCCACCGCCGTGCATCGCTGTGTCTTCCGGATCTTTGCGGTGACTGTTCAGGCAGAGGGCACGCACTAACCACATCATCGTGCCCTCTGACCTGAACGTCACAGCCAGAAGATGCAAAAGACAGAGCTCGGCGGTGGAATGGGGACAGGTGAATATCGCATGACTCACCCTCCCCATCATACTCACCCTCCCCATTATACTCACCCTCCTGGAGCGGTCCCTACCTCTCCGATGGTCTCCGGCGCGCGCCGGCAGCTTGTTCCTGTGTTCAGCGGTCACATGGTACTACTCATTAAAGTAATGAATATGTGCTCCATGCCCATGGAAGTGGAGTCGCATCCATATTTATTACTTTAATGAGTAGTACCACGTGACTACTGAACACAGGAAGAGCTGCGGGCGCCAGAGACCATTGGAGAAGCAGGGAAGTGCAGAGACCGCATCAGGAGCAGGTGAGTATGATGTGACAGCCGCCACTACTGCCACTCCCCCTTCCCCGCCGACCCCCTGGGACAATAACTCGAGTATAAGTTGAGAGGGGCACTTTTAACATAAAAAATGGGCTTAAAATCTCTGCTTATACTCGAGTATATACGGTTCTTGTTAAAGGGAATCTGACAGCGAGTTTTTGCTTTGTAATCTGAAGACCGCAGGAGATATAGGCTGAAACCCAGAAATCAGCAATGTGTCACATATCAGCTGTGTGCTATTGTTTGTATTGAAGCTGTGGTGTTGCCACCATTAGCTTTCTGAGCTCTGCTACATGCTACATCTACAAGCTCTGTGTGTTATCTACATTATGCTGTTCTCTGATGAGGTAGCAAAAACCTGGCTGTCCTTTCCAAAACCCATAGGAATACTCACTGCTGCTTCATCCATTGCCTATGGAACTGCTGAGCAATGTAATTGAGAGGGTACACAGGACACTTGTTCTTCTAATTACTGGGTTCCAGTGGTGGGACCCACAGTGATCAGATATTCATCACTTATCCTGTGGAAAAATGATAAGTTGTAATTATCAACCTCTTTAAACTCTATACTTCCCAATAAGACAATGCAATAAAGACTGTTAGATATAGGCTTTGTTATTGTGTATTATTTTTGCCATCACTACACTATGGTTACTATGGTTATGATTATGGTTACTTATGGTTATGGTGGTATAAGAACCTGTCACCACGTTTGTCCCATATGAGGTAAGGCCAGTACCTTTCAGCCCTGATACACAGCATTCTAATATGCTGTCTTTATGCCTCCAACATAACCTGCAAGACAAAGAAAATAGCTTTTATTATACTCACCAACAGGGCAGTTGTGTGTGATGGGTGTCACCATCTTGGTCCGATGGGCGTCGCTATCTTGGTCCGTTGCCTCATCTCATCTTGTGATGCTGTCCTCTTTCTTACTTCATATCGACAACGCGTCCTACTTCATCGACAGAGTGACCCTGGTATCAAGTTCTGGCGCAAGTGTACTTTTTCGGTCAAGATAAGGCAGAGTAAAGTACTGCAGTGTGCATGCGCCACGGCTCTTTGACCTTTCCCAGTGCATGCATACTGCAGTAATTTGCTCTGCCCTTGACAGGGCAGAAAGAAGTATGCCTGCGCAGGAGTACGATGCAGAGGAGACTATGTTGATGATGAAGGACAAGTCATCCACAAGCAAGAAGGAGGACTGCATCACAGGATGAGAGGAGGCACCGGACTAAGACAACTACACCCAATGGACCCCACCATCTTATAGGTGAGTATTATAAAAGGTTTTTTTGTCTTGCAGGTTGGATTTGGAGGGATATGTAAAGCATATTAGAATGCTGTATATAAGGGCTGGTGACAGGTTTTCTTTAAAATCAAATATATAATTCTTGGAGGGAAATTTCTAAAATTTATACCGGTTGTCCCTCCACCCCAACCTTGGCAAGTGGGTGCACTTGTCTGTTTACATAAAAACCAAGAGAAATGAACAGTGAGATTGGTACACATGCAAGGACCACCACTGTCCATTCTAGCCTGGGTTCCGTGGGCAGTGGCTGACAGATATTGCTGTATTGTTTGGGGACTTTCTACTGGAGATAGTTTTGGATCCAATGGGGCAAGACCCACTTCTTTCAGATATTTTTGCTATATCTTATGAATATGTCA
Source organism: Ranitomeya variabilis (assembly GCF_051348905.1). Classification (NCBI taxonomy): domain Eukaryota; kingdom Metazoa; phylum Chordata; class Amphibia; order Anura; family Dendrobatidae; genus Ranitomeya; species Ranitomeya variabilis. Next base: position 576,438,868 of record NC_135236.1, read on the forward strand.
TAAATATCCATGATTGAAATTTCCCATTAAATGAATTGGGGTCTATTTTATGTGTCCGGTGTAGCTGGACTCATAAAATACTCATTTCAATTTTAGGGAGAAAACGTAATAAAATTATGCAGCCCATCAAACATAAGTATACTGGCCTCAGCAGCTCTATGGTATCTATTTAAAAATATATACAGTTTACATTGTGAAATTTGGTGACAGATGTTTCAAACTGCAGTTGTAAAGTTTTTTAGTAATTACTTTACTTCAAACAACGTCATCATAAAACATTCGATGAGGCACCACTCATTTCACCTCACTGTGGCAATTAATCATAGGTCACATTGGTTTGGCAGATAGCGGAATCATAATATCACTACTTCCTGTCTCTGTCACAGAGTGATCTACACTGAATCCAGATGGGTCCCGGTAGGATTCAATGAGTTTATTTTTTTACATATCCCACCCCCTGGGCATTGTTTTGTTTTGCCCAGACAACAAATTTAATAAAGTTCTGCAAGTGCTACATGTGTTCAAGTGTATTCAGGCTCTAAAATAAAATATTCACTAAAAAATGTTTGACTGTCAACATTGTATCCAGTTCATTTGTCTTTCACAACATCTTCATCAGAATAACTGTCCAAAGCCCACGAGTGTCAACCACATTTGCACATTTTTGTAGCTTTGGCCAAAATTCACTTTAATTTTCCTTTCTGGCCATCATCCAGTTTAGGTATACTATTAAACTTGAGTTTTATCCGGATTTAAAATAAACTAAAGATGCATTTAGAGTGCACAATTATCATGAATGCATATTCCTAGGAGCGCTCATTTCACAAGAATCATCTAAACAGGCTGCCAACTTTGGTTTGCACAAAAGATCATCGTTCTTGGCAGCACATTGTCCTGTGTAAACAGGATATACACTTTTGAGCACAAAGCCGCCTATGTGCAATGAGTGACCTATTACACATCATTCAGTAAGCATCCAAAGCGGGGTTGGCTTGTATAATAAGGATATTAGGTGACTGTTTACGAGCAAATATTAATGCGGCACATCGCTCAGTATAAATGAACCCTAAGAGGATTGGGTGCCATTATTATATCTCTCTCATAATATACCAGTGGAGCGGCCCCCAAACGCAGGACAGCGGGGTGCTCGGATCCGGGTCTCTCGGTTCTGAGGATGTCACGGTGGCCCGACCCGGTCCGTGGTCCTGCTAAGGGGCGCCCAATAAAAGGTGTAGGTGGTGGTGTAGGTCGCAGTAAATAACGAGGACAAAGGGTTGCAGTCTCTTTACCTCTTTACTGAAGGCTTTGGCATCCACAATCCAGAGCACTGCTAACAGGGCTGGCTGAGACCAGCCAGTCCGAAGGCACATCCAGAGTTCCCTTTGCAGGTGGAAATCAGTGCCTACCTACTAGCGCCTGGGTGTTGTAGTACTTCCCTGCTGAGCACCATGGGATAGTCCTCACAACTGTCGTGTATGTTTCTGTTCTTTCTCTCTCCGTCCCCCAGATGATATGGATAGGATGCACCGTATGACGGGGTAGGCCTGGAGTTATTTTATAGGGACCCTAGAGAGGCCCCTCTCCCACAATTGCCTCCGTTGTCTTCATTAGGTGATTAAGGTGAGGCAGCCAACCTAAAATTAACTGCCCTGCCGTTGGTTTGAAGTAATGCGTAGAGCCCAATACTTCCTCAGCGTTCCGGCCACCGGCTATGCACCTCAGTAGGATGTTGCCAATCTCGGGTCACGACTCCTACTGGTTCTATCGCCTTTGTGCTGTGATCTCATTTCTCCACAATATACTTTGCTTCGTGTCCTTTCTTAAGATGCCGCCGCAATGAAGTGCAGGCGCGGCTCCGTAACGATCTGTCCTTTCGCTAGGCCTCTGTCAGGATCCCACCCCTGACATGGACCCCCCTGGATCTTTCCAAGCAACGCTCTCCTCTCACTAGATGTTACCTGTGCAGAACCCAGTCAGCTTCTCTCTAACTTCCTATCCAACCCCCAGTTTTACCAGAGTGTGAGGAGTGGCCTAATACATAGAACCCTTTGCTCCCCCTGGTGGCCAGAGTGTGAAGTGTAATGTGTGACTGTGATACCTGGTCAGGTGAACTCCTTTAGTGCCATCAGACGTACCATCACTCCCCTTAGTGGCAGAGCGACAGTACTGCAACGACCAGGACTCTGGGGCGCTGCACCAGTCTCATTGTTCGATCTTCTGAAATAGTATTTCTGTTTACAGAGTTAAGTAATATCGTTTACATGTATTACATACACAAAATAATCACAATGCATAATTGATTGTGATCTTTGGGATCATTTGACTATTAAAGTTAGAAATATGTAGTTTTGCCAGGAGTAATATATTCATCTGTTGCATTACTATGCCATGGCCGTTAGACATAGAACCTGCTACTGTTGTCTCTTGCATCAGATTGTGTTTCAGGAATAGGTTTAAATGAAATGGCCAACTGCAGTAGGAATACTCATACTTTTTCAACTGGTTTTTTTCTGTGATGTGTAATATTTGTAAAGCACTCTTTTTACTCAATCCACAAAAGTTTCAGATACTGTTCTCATGTGCGCCAAGCTTTTGCCTCCCATAATCCCAAAGAAATTATTCAAGAGTTGATCAGTGTTAATAGGTGGTATCACCTTGTTACAAAACCAAAATACTGGACATTTTGAGATAATTGCAGTTTTTGTTTTTCGATTTCTCATAAGAATAAATCTGCAATTCAGAAAACTGCAGGGAGAAGGAGAGACACGGGGACTGACATAGCAATGTGTTTTTGTTAGCATTCAGGAGAAAAACATTTTGTATTGTCTCAAAATATTTGCACAACTCAAAGTTGCTCTAAAACATTGAAACTTTTAGTGTTTTAACAGTAGTCACAAAACTGAGTGAAGCTGAGACAGGGCATTGCGAAGCCCACTCTGCAATTTCTTCAACCTTTACGTGACTTTACTAGTGTAAATTACACCAGAAAAACACTCAGTTCCTGACTGGAACAACATTTTTAGAGGTGGCGCATGACACTTGAGAAATGCTTCTAATTCTTCAAGAGGCACGTGCCTATTAATTAATTTTGGTGTATATTTTGAATAAAGGGGCTGTGTTCTAGAGTCTTGTAAAATGCAATGATAAACTCATCTGCAGTTCATCTCACAGCCCTTTTAATAAAATATTCTTGACAGGGTTTTGTTGCAATCAATTAATTCACTTTTTACAACTTAATGAGGCATCATAGACAACTGAAAGCAGAACGTCATTAAACTTGGGCTAGCTGTGCCCTTTTATCAGAGCATTTACCAAGTTTTCTCAACAGCATACTTGTTTAGCAAAAAAAGAGAGAATTAAAGGCAATTATAATCAACAATAGGTTTAGCATAATAGGGTATGTTGCGGAGATTATCTCTGACGTGACATTCCTGTAGTTCAACTGATAAAAATTTGTGTCTAATATGGAAAATAGTTGATATTGTTCATCACATTTTTTCTAGTGGATAATTTAATATTGAAGTTTTTAAAATATTTTTCCCCCTTCTCCCCAGCCCGAAAGTACTTGCTATGGTGTTATTATTTGTTCATTGACATAGCTGTGTTAAGGCTTTTTTTCAGGATGACTTTTTTTTCAGGATGACTTCGATTTGTTAGTGGCAACATTTTGTGGTATATATAATGTATCACTTACCTTTTATTAACTCTTAATGAAGAGAAATAGAAAAAACAGCAATTCAGATTTTTTTTATATTTAAAATTTTCCCCTAGAAGAAGGAGGATATATGTAATTCTGTTTATTTATTGGGTGCTCGGATACAACATCACCCCATTCATCAAATATAGAAAAGAATCCACCACTAGATTTGTGCAATGAAAATTGTAAAGCTTTATTTGGCTGCTATGCAATTAAAGATAACATTTCGGTTTTAAAATAAGACGTTCATCTGCCAGATTGCAAGGCGATTAAGTGGAGAGTAAAGGTACCGTCACATTAAGCGACGCTGCAGCGATAGCGACAGCGATGCCGATCGCTGCAGCGTCGCTGTTTGGTCGCTGGAGAGCTGTCACACAGACCGCTCTCCAGCGACCAACGATGCCGAGGTCCCCGGGTAACCAGGATAAGCATCGGGTTGCTAAGCGCAGGGCCGCGCTTAGTAACCCGATGTTTACCCTGGTTACCAGCGTAAAAGTTAAAAAAACAAACAGTACATGCTCACCTGCGCGTCCCCCAGCCTCTGCTTCCTGACACTGACTGAGCTCCGGCCCTAACAGCACAGCGGTGACGTCACCGCTGTGCTTTCACTTTCAGTTTAGGGCCGGCGCTCAGTCAGTGTCAGGAAGCAGAGGCTGGGGGACGCGCTGGTGAGTATGTGCTGTTTGTTTTTTTAACTTTTACGCTGGTAACCAGGGTAAACATCGGGTTACTAAGCGCGGCCCTGCGCTTAGTAACCCGATGTTTACCCTGGTTACCAGTGTAAAATATCGCTGGTATCCTTGTTTTTGCTGTCAAACACGGCGATACACGGCGACCTAGCGACCAAATAAAGTGCAGACCTTCTAGCAGCGACCAGCAATTTCACAGCGGGATCCAGATCGCTGCTGCGTGTCAAATACAGCGATATCGCTATCCAGGTCGCTGCAACGTCACGGATCGCTGGCGATATCGCCTAGTGTGACGGTACCTTAACCCCTTCACCCCCAAGGGTGGTTTGCACGTTAATGACCAGGCCAATTTTTACAATTCTGACCACTGTCCCTTTATGAGGTTATAACTCTGGAACGCTTCAACGGATCTTGGCGACTCTGACATTGTTTTCTCGTGACATATTGTACTTCATGATAGTGGTAAAATTTCTTTGATATTACCTGCGTTTATTTGCAGAAAAAATGGAAATTTGGCGAAAATTTTGAAAATTTTGCAATTTTCCAACTTTGAATTTTTATGCCCTTAAATCACAGAGATATGTCATGCAAAATACTTAATAAGTAACATTTCCCACATGCCTACTTTACATCAGCACAATTTTGGAACCAAAATTTTTTTTTGTTAGGGAGTTATAAGGGTTAAAAGTTGACCAGCAATTTCTCATTTTTACAACACCATTTTTTTTTAGGGACCACATCTCATTTGAAGTCATTTTGAGGGGTCTATATGATAGAAAATACCCATGTGTGACACCATTCTAAAAACTGCACCCCTCAAGGTGCTCAAAACCATATTCAAGAAGTTTATTAACCCTTCTGGTGCTTCACAGGAATTTTTGGAATGTTTAAATAAAAATGAACATTTAACTTTTTTTCACAAAAAATGTACTTCAGCTCCAATTTGTTTTATTTTACCAAGGGTAACAGGAGAAAATGGACCCCAAAATTTGTTGTACAATTTGTCCTGAGTACGCCGATACCCCATATGTGGGGGTAAACCACTGTTTGGGCGCATGACAGAGCTCGGAAGCGAAGGAGCGCCATTTGACTTTTCAATGCAAAATTGACTGGAATTGAGATGGGACGCCATGTTGCGTTTGGGGAGCCCCTGATGTGCCTAACCATTGAAACCCCCCACAAGTGATACCATTTTGGAAAGTAGACCCCATAAGGAACTTATCTAGAGGTGTGGTGAGCACTTTGACCCACCAAGTACTTCACAGAAGTTTATAATGCAGAACCGTAAAAATAAAAAATCATATTTTTCACAAAAATTATTTTTCGCCCCCAATTTTTTATTTTCCCAAGGGTAAGAGAAGAAATTGGACCCCAAAAGTTGTTGTACAATTTGTCCTGAGTACGCTGATACCCCATATGTGGCGATAAACCACTGTTTGGGCGCATGGGAGAGCTCGGAAGGGAAGTAGCACCGTTTGACTTTTCAATGCAAAATTGACTGGAATTGAGATGGGACGCCATGTTGCGTTTGGGGAGCCCCTGATGTGCCTAAACATTGAAACCCCCCACAAGTGACACCATTTTGGAAAGTAGACCCCCTAAGGAACTTATCTAGAGGTGTGGTGAGCACTTTGACCCACCAAGTACTTCACAGAAGTTTATAATGCAGAACCGTAAAAATAAAAAATCATATTTTTTCACAAAAATTATTTTTCGCCCCCAATTTTTTATTTTCCCAAGGGTAAGAGAAGAAATTGGACCCCAACAGTTGTTGCACAATTTGTCCTGAGTACGCTGATACCCCATATGTGGCGATAAACCACTGTTTGGGCGCATGGGAGAGCTCGGAAGGGAAGTAGCATCGTTTGACTTTTCAATGCAAAATTGACAGGAATTGAGATGGGACGCCATGTTGCGTTTGGAGAGCCACTGATGTGCCTAAACATTGAAACCCCCCACAAGTGACACCATTTTGGAAAGTAGACCCCCTAAGGAACTTATCTAGATGTGTTTTGAGTGCTTTGACCCACCAAGGGCTTCACAGAAGTTAATAATGCAGAGCCGTAAAAATAAAACAAAAATTTTTTCCCACAAAAATTATTTTTTTAGCCCCCAGTTTTGTATTTTCCCGAGGGTAGCAGGAGAAATTGGACCCCAAAATCTGTTGTCCAAGTTGTCCTGAATGCGATGATATACCATATGTGGGGAGAACCACTGTTTGGGCGCATGGGAGGGCTCGGAAAGGAAGGAGCGCCATTTGGAATGCAGACTTAGATGGAATGGTCTGCAGGCGTCACATTGCGTTTGCAGAGCCCCTAATGTACCTAAACAGTAGAAACCCCCCATAAGTGACACCATGTTGGAAAGTAGACCCCCTAAGGAACTTATCTAGATGTGTGATGAGCGCTTTGACCCACCAAGGGCTTCACAGAAGTTTATAATGCAGAGCCGTAAAAATAAAACAAAAATTTTTTCCCACAAAAATTATTTTTCAGCCCCCAGTTTTGTATTTTCCCGAGGGTAACAGGAGAAATTGGACCCCAAAAGTTGTTGTCCAATTTGTCCTGAGTGCGCTGATACCCCATATGTGGGGAGACACCACCGTTTGGACGCATGGAAGGGCTCGGAAGTGAAGGAGCGCCATTTGGAATGCAGACTTAGATGGAATGGTCTGCAGGCGTCACATTGCGTTTGCAGAGCCCCTAATGTACTTAAACAGTAGAAATCCCCCACAAGTGACACCATGTTGGAAAGTAGACCCCCTAAGGAACTTATCTAGATGTGTGGTGAGCGCTTTGACCCACCAAGGGCTTCACAGAAGTTTATAATGCAGAGCTGTAAAAATAAAACAAAAATTTTTTCCCACAAAAATTATTTTTCAGCCCCCAGTTTTGTATTTTCCCGAGGGTAACAGGAGAAATTGGACCCTAAAAGTTGTTGTCCAATTTGTCCTGAGTGCGCTGATACCCCATATGTGGGGGGAACCACCGTTTGGATGCATGGGAGGGCTCGGAAGGGAAGGAGCGCCATTTGGAATGCAGACTTAGATGGAATGGTCTGCAGGCGTCACATTGCGTTTGCAGAGCCCCTAATGTACCTAAACAGTAGAAGCCCCGCACAAGTGACCCCATTTTGGAAACTAGACCCCCCAAGGAACTTATCTAGATGTGTTGTAAGAACTTTGAACCCCCAAGTGTTTCACTACAGTTTATAACGCAGAGCCGTGAAAATAAAAAATCCTTTTTTTTCCCACAAAAATTATTTTTTAGCCCCCAGTTTTGTATTTTCCTAGGGGTAACAGGAGAAATTGGACCCCAAAGGTTGTTGTTCTATTTGTCCTGAGTACGCTGATACCCCATATGTTGGGGTAAACCCCTGTTTGGGCACACGGGAGAGCTCGGAAGGGAAGGAGCACTGTTTTACTTTTTCAACGCAGAATTGGCTGGAATTGAGATCGGACGCCATGTCGCGTTTGGAGAGCCCCTGATGTGCCGAAACAGTGGAAACCCCCCAATTATAACTGAAACCCTAATCCAAACACACCCCTAACCCTAATCCCAACAGTAACCCTAACCACACCTCTAACCCTGACACACCCCTAACCCTAATCCCAACCCTATTCCAAACCGTAAATGTAATCTAAACCCTAACCGTAACTTTAGCCCCAACCCTAACCCTAACTTTAGCCCCAACCCTAACTGTAGCCTTAACCCTAGCCCCAACCCTAGCCCTAACCCTAGCCCTAATGGGAAAATGGAAATAAATACTTTTTTTTTATATTTCCCTAACTAAGGGGGTGATGAAGGGGGGTTTGATTTACTTTTATAGCGGGTTTTTTAGCGGATTTTTATGATTGGCAGCCGTCACACACTGAAAGACGCTTTTTATTGCAAAAAATATTTTTTGCGTTACCACATTTTGAGAGCTATAAATTTTCCATATTTTGGTCCACAGAGTCATGTGAGGTCTTGTTTTTTGCGGGACGAGTTGACGTTTTTATTGGTAACATTTTTGGGCACGTCACATTTTTTGATCGCTTTTTATTCCGATTTTTGTGAGGCAGAATGACCAAAAACCAGCTATTCATGAATTTCTTTTGGGGGAGGCGTTTATACCGTTCCGCGTTTGGTAAAATTGATAAAGCAGTTTTATTCTTCGGGTCAGTACGATTACAGCGATATCTCATTTATATTATTTTTTTTATGTTTTGGCGCTTTTATACGATAAAAACTATTTTATGGAAAAAATAATTATT